>NW_028247113.1:600000-794551 GCF_964263255.1 Lissotriton vulgaris | reverse complement strand
AAATGTTACAGTACCACCAGAACCGAATTAGAGAGGAACACAACCACGAACAGAGACGTATAAAAGACACGAAAATGAATGTACTAGTTGCTCAGTCTGTCCCAGCTGATAGTCAGAAGAGGGGTATGGCTCCGTCCAGTCATTCTGCAGCTCCTGTTAAAGGGAACTGCAATTATTGTAAACAGCCAGGTCACTATATAAACGAATGTGCCGTTCTGAGACACAATATAGCTACAGGCAAGACGAAAGAAAGACCGCGTCCACCTAGACAAGAACATGTTTCACAAACTATTCCGCAGAACACGCAACCTCCACAGAACGCACAACAGACAGTAGCTGTACCCCAACCCCAACCCATTGCTGCTACACAACATGTCACGCAACAAATGTACCAGTATGCTCAGTCAGACTACCCAGATTATCAGCAGTACTCATGAAACAGCCTAGAGAGGGAGGTTGGCTTGCCCCTTATCGAGGTTCCTGTAGATCAAGAGGGTCCCTATGTACATAGTCAGGTATTAGGGAAAGACAGAAAGTTTTTGATTGACACAGGGGCGAGCAGAACTACCATCAGTCATGACGAGGTTCCAGGGGCACCCCTCTCAGGCTCACAGAATGTTTCCCTGGGATTTTCAGGAAAGCCTATTGTTAACGAAGTGTCAAAGCCAGTTTCCCTAGAAGTTGGTCCATTGTCTCGCACTACAGACTTGTTACTTACGAAATCATGTCCAGAAAACTTGCTTGGTATAAAAACGTTGAAAGCACTAGGAGCAGTGATTTGCTGTTCTCCGGAAGGAGTGAGATTGTTTTTACGTGATTTTAAAGGACATTATGTGTTAAGAGATTTTGATCCGAGATTACAGAATGTACCACAGCATTTATGGGCGCAAGGTCCAACTGATGTAGGTTGTATGCACATTACACCATGAACTGACACTGTTTCAGCCACACATAGAGATCAGACGTTGCAATATATTAAACCCTGCCACATTGTTACCCTCGAGCACAGCAGACCCTACACCACATGACTGTGTGGAAGTCATTAACACAATTACGAAACCAAGACAAGACTTGACAGACATTGCATTGCCCGATCCAGACCTGACACTTTATGTGGATGGCTCATGCATGAGAACAAGTACAGGAGAGTTAGTGGCCGCATATGCAGTGACTACTGAAATTAAAGTCATAGAAACACATCGTATTGACACCCTGTCTGCCCAAGCAGCAGAGCTCATCGCTCTGACCCAAGCCTGCATACGAGCCAAGAACCTGAAAGTAAATATATACACAGATTCACAGTACGCATTCGGAGTCGTTCACGACTTCGGTGTTCTTTGGCAAGAGAGAGGTTTTTTGACCTCCCATGGAGCCAAGATCCAGCATGGTCCCCTCATTCAAGCTCTGTTAGAAGCAATACACTTGCCTACAGCCATTGCCATCATGAAGTGCAAAGCACATACTAAAGTTACTGACATTATTTCCCAGGGTAACGACCTGGCAGATCGAACAGCCAAACTCACAGCTCAGACTCAAACAGATATTCCGACTGACACGACAAAGACTGAAGTAACTCCACTGACGCATTGCATGACAGTCAGGGATCCCACACAAGATGTACTCGACATACAGACACATGCCACTCCAGACAAAATCAAGAAATGGACAGAACAAGGAGGGGTCCAGACAGATCAGGGATGGATGACAAAGGGAAAAGCCACATGGTTTCTCCCCCACTCTATGGTTCAAGTTATCATTAATACAGCACATAGTCCAGCACACTTAGGAGAGAAAGTCATGCTAGATAGCATACAGAATATTTGGTTCAACAAGCATTTACGGGCAGCAGCAAAACAGAAAGTGCGTACCTGCATGATCTGTTGTCAGTTCAATCCAGGCAAGGGCATTCCCGTGGAACAAGGTGGATTTCATCCTCCTGACCATCCTTTTGAAGTCCTCCAGATGGATTATATCCAGATGGACAGATGCCGAGGATTCAAGTATGTCCTTGTAGTTGTATGTGCTCTATCCAGATGGACAGAAGCTTACCCAGTCCCAGATTACACTGCTATAACCACTGCCAAGCAGTTGGTTCGTGAATTTTTCCCGCGATACGGCTTGCCTCGTGTCGTGTACTCAGACAATGGACAGCCATTCTCGTCCGAAGTGATGAAACAGGTATCACTCCTGTTAGGGTACCAGTGGAAATTCCACTGCGTACGACACCCCGAAGCAGCTGGTCTCGTCGAGAGACATAATCAGACTCTGAAAACACGGTTAGCGAAGGTCTGTGCAGAAAAAGGTGTAGATTGGATGGTAGCCCTGCCGGTTGCCCTCTTTTACATGCGTATGGTAGCTCATTCTAGAACCGGACTATCTCCTTATGAGGTAGTCTTCGGCAGACCACCAAATATGTGGGGTACGCCTATGCCGCGTAAGATCACTGATGTTGATAGTAATATGCTGACAGATTACCTGGCTTCCTTGATGTCTGCACTACTCTCTTGTCGTTCACAGGTCGCGGCTGCTTTCCCGGACAACACCCAAGTGAAACCGCATGAAATCGTCCCGGGTGATTATGTTTGCATAAGGAACTTCGATCGCTCAAGCCCTCTGGAGCCCAGGTGGAGGGAGCCGAAACTGGTGTTGATGACCACGAGGACCGCGGTGAAAGTAGAGGGAAGAAAAGGCTGGCTCCATTCCAGCCACATCAAGCGTTTTCATGGGCTGTGTCCAGAGACTTTTCCCAAGGACTGCCCTGATTCTGATACCGACTCTAAACTCCCTTTGTTAGAGAAAACTCCGCAACAGGAGTATAAAACTAAGTTAAGGTCTAGTAAGTCAGACAGCGTTTAATTGTTTAAGTCCCCCTCGGGTGAAGCGGTTAGACAGGTTTCTGACATGTATAAGATAGACCCAAATAGTGAGAGAGATAGACAGAAAATCAAGAAAATGAAATACTGTAAGAATCTACATAGTAGATGTATCGTTACATTGCTTTTTATGTTTTTTCTGAGTATTGCGATCATATGTGTAAGCTGGACGTTACATGTTTTCTTTCCTCCTCTTGGCTCACATGTACATACTTCTTTCAATGACACTATAGAGCACACTTTCAGTGACCTGCCACCACACGAATTGTCCTATCGTCTAGCACTGCGCAACAACACTTTTATCCGTATGTTACACCATTCTCATCAGACCAGCAATGTCACGAATTGCTGGGTATGTGGCCGACTCCCTCCCTATCAGAAATATAAGGGAGTTCTGCCCCTCTTTCCCTATCCGTTTACACATAATGGTTCGTGCGGGGCATGGTTTACTTTAATGTCCTCATTAGATAGTAAGTCCAAGGTTTCCCAGGGCAATTGGATATGGGGGAACCTGAATACAGTTATGAATCAAGCATGTTTCCCAGACAAGGACGGCCTTCCCCAAAGGACAGGGACCGATCTAGAAAATGAAGTGTATGGATTAGGAAATTTTACCCTTAACCTCATGATTCTGAACGTTCAGTCCGAGACTAATTTGGACTTGCCGTTTATAACAGTTTTACCAGTGAAAGGTGAATTATGCGTTAGAAAGAATGGTTCAGTACATCTAGGACACAGTGATTGTAATACTGTGGTCGAATTCAGTGATAAAGGAAAGTCTACTTTCAAAGCTTCCCGCCATTCCTATTTTATATGTGGTCAGACAGCTTATGTACATCCGCCATTAGATTGGGATGGAACATGTTATATAGCATTCCTATTACCACCTGTTTTTCTAGCCCCATCCGATTATCATCGAAACTCACACCTTGTACATATAAGACCTAGAAGGGAGATCGAGTCCCCGATTGTCGATCAGACCGAAACAGCGTGGGAGCAATATACAGACTTCAATAAAGGATTCTTTTTTTTTGTAGGTCCTGTCCAAAACAGTAAACTGATACGCAAATTAACCAGAACTTTGGAAGCAGTAGTGAATGAGACTACTTCTGCCTTAGGTAACCTGACCGAAGAGCAGTCTGCTATGAGACTTGTTGTTCTTCAAAACCGCCTTGTCCTTGACGTCATCCTGGCCGATAGGGGCGGAGCTTGTAGAGTGATCGGCTCCAGTTGTTGTGTGTTTATTCCTAATAACGCACCATCAGTGTACAAAGCAATAACAAGGCTTCATAAAATAGCTCACCAGATACACCAGAATCCAGGCACCTGGACATGGTCCGGTTGGCTCTGGAGTGTGATATTAGCCTGGGGATCGAAAATACTGTCATTCCTAGGAATCATACTGCTCATATTATTCAGTTGTTGTCTCTGTCTGCAATGTGGGCCAGCGATTTGCGGCCTGTGCGCCACAGCTTGTAATCCCCGTCCACGTCCACGTTCCCGTTCCCGAATGAAGAAAGACGAGCAAATGATGTTATACGAACAGATAGATGGTCTCATGAAAATAGATATATCCTAAAGGGCGCAGTAGGGGCCAAGGAGGGAATGAGGAAATAGAAATTTTTAGGTAGTCAGTGTGACCCCCACTCGCACCCTATCCATGCACCCGTGCCCCATGTATGTCATGTAATTCCCTTCCCGTGTCCGCCATGATAATGCCTCTGTATTTGCGTCCAACGTTAACATGTCATCTACCAGGCCCTCCATGAACGAAACGATAATTCAGCCTCAAAGCATACGTTTCCAATGCATTTACATGGCGCACTTTAAAATATCGCAAAGCACACGTTTTACACGTTTTTCTGGCTCAGTCGAGCCAGGCCCTTAATTGAGGCTCCGAGTCTCTTCTGTCTCTGAAAGCTGCAGTTTAGGTATGCATCCCTAACCTCTGCCTTACTTCCTGCCCAGCCAAGCGTAGCCCGGCTCGGCCTGGCCTGCCTGCCAAGATGGTATTTTGCCTACAGTTATCTGCTCAGCCTCCGTAAAAACACATTCCAGTCTAGTGAAATAGGTAAACATATTCCCGGCTGCAGAGCAAAGGGCCCTTTCTTCCTGTCTCCTTGCAAGTGATTTACCGAACCCGTTACCATGGTAGGCCCATGGCCCCCGTACATGCATGAAGAACCATATGCACGCACTAGCATTCAGTATTGAACGGCCTCTGCCCGAGAGACCTTTAACTTCAGACAACACATCCTCCAAACACTAGATATCAGATATGCTATAGGTGCAGGTCGTTCTGACATCCCAGACACCAAGACTCCTCTACTAGTGCTAAAGTCAAGCCCCCGAGCTCTCCCAGTTACACGTCAATACCACGTCATGCTCAGTTGCACACGCATCCATGGTAAAGGTTTCTGCTGACCCTGCAGAATTCCTCTATGTATCCACCCACCTATGACACTTCTGTGACGCTTCCAGCACACACCTCCGTGTACGCCTCCTTACATGCCTTCTTTTAGGCTCATGTGTTCTTATCTCTCTCTTTTCACTTGTTACGCCTACTGTATTCATTTCAATTATACAGTTTTACTATATATAATGTGTGATGTTAATAAAACTTTGAATGTCCCTTCCTGAACCTTAGTGGTGATGGAACCCGATGTCCAGTGTCTCGAGCCACTTAATTAAAGCCCGTATGACTCAGATATCACGGACTCTGCCTCTCATTTTATTGAGCTATCCTTATTGTCATTTAATGTATAGAAAAATAGTCCCGGTAATTTTATTTACACCCTCATATCGCCTAAGGAACATGAGGCCCATTAAACAATATCAAGAGAAGTAAGAAACCTAGGGGTGACGCAGATTCAGACTGATATTTGATGGTTTAACAATGTAAAACTGAATGCCTTATACACAATGAAAATACTGCATTGCATACTACCATAACTTGGATACCAACAGAAACTGAAAGACATCCTCACACTCATAATCTGAGAGCATGACTATGCCAACAGCCTATAAATTGGCACTCCCACATTCATCCTACGCCAACCTACTGTATTTTTGATCTGACAGGGGAAGCTTTTTTATTAAAACCAGTTTGATATACCCTAACCAGTTTTAACTCACTTTGACACTCATTTTTTACCACCCCACTAGGACACCTTCACACTCATCGAATGGCAAGAAAGACTAAAAGATCTTGCCAAAGTGACCCTTCAGGGGCCCCATGTGGATTGCAGTATCGACCCGACGAGGAGCACTCACCAGATGATGAAGCATGCCATCCCCAGGGATGTGTGAGGGGAACAAGAAACACTCTTGTTGACTGTCCCTCATTAGGAACAGTAATCCCCCTTTTTTGGAGCATGCATAGTCTTTTGGGGCACAGGTATTGGACCTTCATCAGCTCCTAGTGCCCCTTCTTTTTTGAGATACTCAAATATCTATACACAGTGGCCGCTTCTTTACATCTCACAATGTCTTTCAGATGTGAGATGGTGGTAACAATGCACATCCCAACAGATCTCTCCACTTCTCTCTCCCTCCAACAATGCCAGCTCTTGCTCAGAACTATACTCCAGGGGGCGGATTTACTAAGATTTTGCATTGGGCTTGCATCACTTTTGTGGTGCAGCCTGACACAAAATATTTTTGGTATTTACTAAGCAATACAAAGCCACCTTGCTTGGCTTTGAGTAGTTTAGTAAATACAAAGTAACGCAAGGCATCGCATGTTGCTGCCTTGAGTTACCTTGCATTGGGAAGGAGTTTCATGGGTAGGGCATGGGAGTTCTCATACACCCACTTATGGAATTTGGTGCATTCCGAGATTTACTAAAGCTAGCAAACTTGGGAGTGTGCCAAAATGCTACGCCTTCCCCAATGATGTGTAACAAGGAGACATTTCTTTATTTCTTATAGTTTCTTCCTCATTCCTTGTGTGCTGCATTGTGCAGCACACATTGAAAAGGGAATGTGCCTCTATGGATTGTTTTTGTGCAAGGGTCCCCAAAGCGCTCTGATACCCACGGGTCTTGTTCGCGCTATACAAAACTTTCTAATAATGTAGTAACAAACTAAGCAGACTATAACCATAAGAAATACCATAATGGGGCTCACAGAGCTGTTCAAAGCTACCAGCATAGTGAAAAACCATAAATAGCACACCTGTCTTTCTCACATCTCATCATCCACCCTACTGCTACACGCTGCATCTCACGACATGATAGGCACACTTCAGTGGTGATCAAGCACAACATGGGACCCCTTCCCACATTGGATCACAAACCAAAAACAACACCCTTCTAACCACATGGCAATCTATCTGGCTTAGCTTGCTACCCATATAGGTAAGCACTTCAGTGCCACACACATGGGTAGTAAGTGCTATACAAATGCCTAATACAATACAATACTTCTCACTTGTGTATCACAAAGATTTGTTTTAGTCCTATTAAAATCTTTTTTTCATTGCACGTCAGAATTATCAAACAAAAATGTTCTTTATGAGTGCTTTTGTAACTGCTGGTAGATGTTGAATATTTGTACAGTTCATTTACAGGTGTTTACATTTTATGTGGATTTGAAACAAATTGACATCCTACAGTATTTCTTTTTGCACTCCCTGTACGCAAGGCCGCTGGAATTATGTGATTCGGGGGCCGCGGAACAATGAGATTTTGTGGCCGCCGTGTATACTGCATGATTATGAATTTACCAGGTTTGCCACATAATACATCATCTGCTGCATAATCTGCAGATTTTAATAAAAAAACACATTTTGTTTCTAGTTCATACAGATCAAAAGTTATTAAAAATGCTGCACACGTGCTGCTGTGCACTGGATGGTCCTTCACAAAGGTTGACCGGTCACCTTTCAGTCACTTGCAGCAAGTGGTATTTGAATATGGAACTGGTACTAATAAAGTGAAATCTTTCCCCAGACAGTTCTAATGTGCAAAAATTACAAAATAATGAAGTTTTACTATTAGAAAATGTGTGCATCAAACTGAATATTTTGTGCTTTCTTGACATATAATTTAGTCAATATTGCTGCTTAATGTGTGCCTCTACTGCTGCCTAATTCCAGTGGCACAGTCTGTACCGCAGAGGAGAGAGTGTCATATAGCTCACTTTCCAAAATCCTCTCACTTTGCAGTCAAAGGAAGAAAAGTAAACAACATCTCCACAGAAAATGAATAAGCATCCATTTGTCAGAAGACAGCCTTACGTTTATTTGACCTGTCTTGCAAATGTACCAAGATAAAAACCAAATTTGAAATGCATTTTTATTCCTCATTCACCTTCTGAACTCCTTCACTTCTATGTTGTACCAGGTGCTTCGGTTGTTTGGAGGAGGGCAAAGATTGTTAGTGGCTGGCCCGGCCCTCAAATGCCCCCCGTGGCTACAGCCCTGCACCTCAGACCTCTTTAATTCACTACAAGACAATGCTGACCCTTTATCTCACTCTCGACAGTCCCTGCTTTTTAGGTCTCGCCTAGGCAGCACACATATGCTGCGCTAGGAGGACCTTTAGCCATCGGACTTCACTTTTCAAGCACGAGTGCAGTACTTGAAAAATGAAGGATGCGCGAGCACGTACGGACCACTCCCGGGTTTGTGTTTCTGTCAGCGCATTTTCCAGTGATAAGTATTCTCTCATTCTGGCCACGTTCAGTAGGTTGTTAAAGCTGAAGTTGAATCCTTCATTCACACGTCCAGCACTACGTCCCTCCAACTCCTTGTTGCAGAGGAACAGCTCCTCACCTGCAGTTTGTAGCTCCCTCACAAATCCCTGCCAGCTCACACACCCGTCGTCCATTAAGACTGCACGCGCACACACGCACCACTCCCGGGCTTGTGTTTCTGTGTCAGCGCATATCCCGGTAATAAGTATTCTCTAATTCTGGGCATGTGCAGTAGGTTGTTCAATCTGATGTTGAATCCTTCATTCACACTCCAACTTCTGGTTTTGTTTTTTTAGCTTTTTGCTGCCATGCTGCACAGCATCTTGCCAATGCTGGGCATCATGGCTTATACGTATTCTTAAAGCCAATAGTTGCGAAAGGCACGACATGGTGGCCTTGCCAGTGCTTGCTATTTATGGTATTCATTGATGTGAGGTATTTGTTGCAGGTTTATTGATTCAAAATAATAGAACATGTTTGCCTTTGAGGCGCAATCAAGTGACGTTTCTAGGAATGTAGCCTCTTGAACAAGGTGTGTCTGAATTTTTAACTCTTTTTATAAACTCTTTTTTTGAGTTATACAGACCGGAAGTACAATGAAGAACCTTTATGACCAGCTCACGCCCTCACAGTATCAACGGTGTTGGAGCCACTCATGAAGGGGCGGAACATTCTGCTGCGATTCAGCTCTACTTCCGCTTTCGGTATGGAATGATAACCAAATCACATAGACAAACAGTGTAATAAGTGCACCTAAAAGTCATAAGGGAGGACGCTCCACCGGCAGCAAAGAGTTCCAGATGTAATGAGTCACCACAAGAATGCCATAATATACACGACGTGCTAAAATTATTATTTACAACAATCACAACTAATGACAGTTCTCTTCTCAGGGTGGCCTTTCATCACTCTTCGCCTATAATGTTATAGCATTTGTACAATTGGGTGCCGTGCCACCCAGATGTCATATTTTGATGCTGGCCTCCACCTTCGCCTTTTATGAGTTCACGGAGCCAGCACCTTACGTCCGGTGCTGTATTGGCCTTCCACGGCATCGCGAGTTGCCTTTGAAAAAGCACCAATGGCTAGATTAATGAACAAAGAACAAAAAGAGGCTTCCGGCAAGCTGAAACGGAAGTGGAGACTAAACTATGACAAGAAGGACAAAATAACATCTGAGCAGGGGCACTCAAAACGTACAAAAGTATGATCTTTGTAAATAAATCTAATTATTTTGCATCAAATATAGAATCGGCAAAAAACTCAACCAAGCAATTTATTCAAAACGGTCAAAATGTTATCAAATAAACTTAAAAATAAACAGACTGGGGGGCGTGGCCAAGATGGCGGCGGAGTAGGATGTGTTTCTAAGTCCCTCCGACGCCGAACCCTGTAAAGCCTTGTATTGCACCCCTCCGGACCGTCGGACCTTGTACCCCCCTGCCACTTCTATCCTCCGGACCCCCAGTGCTGAATTTGGGGACTCCCGGAGCGTCAGCGACAGGGAAAGGCGGACGGACAGTGCCTCCGGAGCCTTTGCGGGCCTTGTGCGGTGCTCCAGCCTGGGGTGCTATGCGTTGTGCCCACCGAAGCCTACGACCTGCTCTCTGCCCAGGCGGGCCGGCGACGGACCCCAGACGCTCTCGTGGAGCCAACTCTTGCAGACGGTGCAGCCGGTCCTCCGCCCCTGCTGGGCGTACCAGGCAGCGGGAAGAGAGGTGGTTGCCTGGCGGCCCGCGGTTGCGGAAATTTAGCCCGGGGATCCGCGGCCTTCACTACTGGGCGGAGGCACTAGTCTGGGCCCACGGAGCTGGGGGCCCGGCTCTCCTGACTGCACCCACCTCGGAGCACACAGCGGACTACTCCGGACCAGGGATTCTCCCCGACAATGCTGAAGCGGCTCCCCTGGGTCCCGTGTAGGCCTGCGGCGCGGGAGCCACTGCCGCGGAAATCGAGCCCGGGGATCACGGGCCTGCGGCTTTCCTGCGGTTTCCCTCGTACCCTCGGGGCGGCCTCCTGCACTGGATCCTGACTTTTTTGGAGGGCTCCTCGCGATGAGTGACATACAGCGACGGGCACACCCTCAGTGAGAGGTGAGGTGCCTTGTGGACTGCTGGCCCTGAAGGGGGGCCTACTGAGGGTATAGACCTGGCACACCCAAGGCCCCGGCATTCAACCATGAGCCTCGCCTGCACGGAAGGGCACTAGTGAACTGCAGGGTGAGAAACCTTGAGCGAACGCCCCCCCCTCTGGCTTATCTGAACTGCCCTGTGGGGCGGGGAGTGGCCGTGATACGGAGTGTGACCAGCGCTTGGACCGAGGCGGGTGGTGGGTCCACCTTGTTGCTTGCCCGCTTCGCAGAGATTTTGACCTTGCCACCCATCTGGCATTTGGAGCGCCGAGGACCTAGAGGGGATCTTTGCAACGGGGGAAGCCGGCCCGGGCCTGCCGGGTGCTCATAGACGGACGGCTGTCTGGAAAGGTGGTGATTCCGCCGCGAGGAGGGGTGACTCGCTGACTGATCGCCTGTGGTCGCCCTGCTTGGGTCACCGCAGTGAAGCTGAGCGGACAGTCCTCGGGCCCTCTGGAGTGGTGACCTCACCGAGCGAGGGCCATGGCTCACAGGCAGCGTAGAGATATACCAGGCAAGGACACCCCTCCGAGGAGTTTTCAGCAGCCGGCGTCGCCCGGTTCCAGCACCTCGCCTAAACCAAGGGACGATGTCGCGCCTGCCACCAAAGCCTTCATGCTGGAGCTCTTTTCCGCCATCAAGGAGGATATCTCGGAGCTCCGCTCCCAACTCGCCTCGGACCTCCGCGAGGTAAGGAGGGATGTGGATGACATTGGCGATCGGGTGGCCACGTTGGAGGACCACGACTTAGGGGTGGCTGACGAAGTACACCAGCTCCAGCAGGACGTGATCCGTCTCGCGGAACAGAACCTTGACCTCCAAGCCCACGCGGAAGACCTGGAAAATAGATTCCGCCGGAATAACATGCGCATCCGAGCGGTGCCCTGGGATGGGGAGGCTGGAGACTTGCGGGGCTATGTGGAGTCCCTCTTCTTGCAGATCTTAGGAGAGGAGGACCTTCACGAAATTCGCATGGATAGAGTTCATAGGGTGGGCCTGCCTAAAAGCGGTGGGGCTCCGCCTCCTGACATCCTCGTTTGTATCCACGACTTTCAGTTGAAAGAACGCATCCTTAAGAAGGCACGGGGGCTTCCTGAGTTGCAATTTCGGAACCACTGCCCTCAGCTCTTTCATGACTTGGCGGCCTCGACCCTTCAGAAACGGCGTGAGTTTTGCCCAGTTACCTCCTTCCTTCGCGATCAAAACGTGGTCTACTCTTGGGGTCACCCCTTCCGGATCATCTAAAGATGGCAAAATAGGTTAGTCCAGCTTCGATCCTTGCAGGATGCCAAAGACCTTCTGGGACTGGGGGACGCGGCCCCCTCCCTGAGAGGTGGGGGCCCCCCGTTGAGGCGGAGAAGACGCTCTTCCTCCTGGCAGCGAGTGGGCAGCGCGACCGCATTGAGGAGGCCGGATCCTGCGGCTAGTCAACAAGAGCGGGGGGCTGCAGTCGCGTCCGTGACCACGGTCACGGTGGATTCATCACAGGGCGGCTCCGGAGAAGCCTGACTTTGGTCGAATGAATGGTTCTTGTCGGAGGGACCCCTTCGGATCAGGTACCGTGGGTACTTATGTACTTTATGGGAAGACACCCCGGTATGGTAATGTGGGGGATCACTGACTATCCCCCGGGCCCCTGTTCCCCACGGCAGCCCGATTCTTACTATGTTCTGGAACTGTTGACCGCTTTAACATGTTTGGGGAGCTCTTCTCATGCCTCCCCCCGTGTTTCCCTCTGTTTCGTTGTTCTGCGAGAGGTTGTCGGGGAACGGGGGAGTACTGTTGGTTGGGTGGGTTCCTGAGGGGAGGTGGGTTGTTGGGGAATGGGAGGACGGTGGTGGTGACCTAGCTGGACGCGTGTGGACGGATGTATGTTGTTGGGCTGCTGTTGTTTATTGGGGAGCGAGACCAGTCGAGGGGGGAGATTGGCGGTTTTTCTTTAGCAGGATGTGCGCAGCGAGGGAGGAGGTTTACTTACGCCATGGTACTTAGTGTAGGCGCGTGGAATGTGAAAGGTAGGAACTCCCCGCAAAAGCGTCAGAAAATCTGGAAATACGCGCAGGACCATCATTTGGATGTGGTGGGTCTCCAGGAGACTCACCTAGCTCGCAAGGATGAATTGCGCCTCAAACATAAAAACTTTCCCCTTATATATAGATCCTCGGCCACCTCGAAGCACAGGGGGGTTGCCCTTCTCTTCCGATCTACTCTCCATTTTCAGCCCTTAGATGTGCGCAGCAACAAGGAGGGGGGATGGCTGATGGTCAAGGGGTTGTTATTTAATAGGGTGTGCTCCTTTGTGGTGGTGTATGCTACGAATGTGGGCCAGAATAGCTTTTTGCAGGATCTGCTGGGGAAAGTGGAGGATTTTGTGGAAGGTGCCCTTTTTGTGCTGGGTGATTTTAACTTGGTTTGGTGCAAGGAGGTGGATAGTTCCCACAGTCAGAGAGCGGACACTGGGGCATTCTCCGCTGCTACTCAACGGCGGGTGGGGGACCTGGGGCTGGTAGATTACACTTTCTTTTCCCACGTCCACCACACTTATTCCCGCCTGGATCACATTTTTTTGAGCCAGTCCCTTAGAGGAGATATCCGCGACGCGCGTGTATTCCCGCTCTCGGTTTCTGACCACAGCTTGCTGGTGATTGGCCTCCATTGGGCAGCGAGGGGGGATGGCCTCCGCAAATGGTACTTCCCGGCCCCGCTTGTTCGGGATGACACCTCTTGTAGGGAGCTGCGCAAGTCCATACGTGAATTTTTCGATCTTAATCCCGTGTCTGATACGTCGGTGTTTACCACCTGGGACGCCTTTAAGGCCTCCACGAGAGGCACCTGCTTGGCCCTTAACGGCCAACTTAACAGGCTACGCCGAAAAGAACGTGAGTTGGAGAGCAAACTTTCCGTTCTGGAACAGAAACATAAGCAGAACCCCTCTAGACTAACCCTTCGCCCTTTAACGGCGGTTAGGGGGAAGCTTAGAGCCCATTATAATAACAGGGCGGAGTTCACTCTCTTGAGACTTCGCCGCCTCTCCTACGCCCAAGGGAATAAGGTGGGGAGACATTTGGCTCGCCAACTTCGAGACAAGCGGGAGCGAGAATACGTAGGGGGGATTCTGGATTCGAAGGGAATCTTGCACCATGGTGATGAAGCCAAGGCCAGGCTTTTTGGCCGTTTCTACGAAGCTCTCTACAGGGGGGAGCCCTCTGACCCTGGTGCCCAGCGGACCTATTTGGGGGAGCTTCCGCTGCCCCGTGTCTCCGCGGAGTGGAATGGACTGTTGGAGACCCCGTTCACTAGGGAGGAGGTGCTGGCTGCTATTGCCAAATTGAAGCCCCACAAGGCCCCTGGGCCGGATGGCTACACCGCACTCTTTTATCAGACCTTTGCGTCTGAGATCAGTGACTATCTGGTATCCCTCTTTAACACCATGGTGGACACTGGAGAGACATCAGGCTCCATGGCCGAAGCTGTGATCTCCATTATTCCAAAACCAGGGAAGGACCCGTCCAAGTGCTCCTCCTACCGGCCGATTGCCCTCCTCAACATTGACGCCAAATTGTACTCTTCCATCATTGTGGGGAGGCTCCAGGACCTGATGCCGGCTCTCATTCACCCCGATCAATCTGGCTTTATTAAAGGGCGCCAGACCCATGATAACACGAGGAGGATCATCCATCTAATTGAGAAGGCGCGCAGATTCCTGATCCCGGCGATCCTGTTGGGTCTTGATGCCGAAAAGTCCTTTGATCGGGTGGACTGGGGCTTTCTATTTCGCACATTGGAGGCCTTCGGTTTTTCAGCTAAATTCATCTCGATGGTGAGAGCAAACTACAGCGACCCTCGCTCAAGAGTTGCGGTGAACGGTCGCCTCTCGGCCTTTTTTTCACACTCGAGGGGCACCAGGCAGAGCTGTCCCCTCTCTCCTTTGCTCTTCGCCCTCAGTATCGAACCGCTGGCATTGGCAATTCGGGAACATGAAGAGATACGTTGCCTCCCCTTTTCCGGGGAGCAGCATAAGATCACCTTATTTGCGGATGACGTCCTCCTTTCCATCGAGGACCCGGCCCGTTCCCTCCCACACGTCCAGCAAATCTTGCTGCGTTTCGAGGGCGTGGCCGGCTTCAAAGTCAATTATGATAAATCCTTTATCCTTAACCTAACTCTCTCCGAGGCCGAGGTGGATCAACTACGGCCCTTAACGCCCTTGGCATGGGCTTCTCGATCTCTCCTGTACCTTGGGGTCCGGCTGACTCCCTCGATTGGGCAGCTTTACGCCGCTAATTTTCCCCCGCTGCTCGCGCAGACTCGTGTAGAGCTGGACCGCTGGAAGCCAAAGTACATCTCGTGGCTCGGTAGGATCCATGCATTAAAAATGGTTCTTTTACCAAAGTTCTTGTATCTTTTCCAGGCCCTCCCTATACCGCTTGAGGCTGATTTCTTCCGTCTTCTTAAGACCCAGGTGCTGCGGTTTGTCTGGCAGGGAGGTAGGGCGCGTTTCTCCTTTGCCACTCTTCGACGACCGCGGAAAGACGGAGGAGTAGGCTTCCCTGACATGCACCTATATTACAAGGCGGCGCAGTTGCGGGTCCTGGTGGAATGGTCCCAACAACTCTCGGAAAAGCACTGGCTGCACATGGACAGGTGTGTGGCGGGTCGCTCGATTTGGGATTTGGCGTGGAAGCCCAAACACGACAGGCCCAGGAACGCGTACATTAGTTCACCCACTAGCACTACCTTAAAGGTTTGGGACACGGTGACTGGTGATGACCGCTGGACTACGTTCCCCTCTCCCTTCACTCCAATACATTTTAATCCGGCCTTCCCACCGGCGCTGCACGAAGGACCCTTTGATGTCTGGTGGGAGGCTGGCTGTCGCGCTCTCACACATCTGTTTCATGGCCACGCCACTCTCACCTTTGATAATTGTATGCGCGACTATGAAGTGCCCCGATCCGAGCGCTTCCGCCATGCCCAGATGCTTCACTGGGCTACGTCCCCTGCAGTCCATGAAGCGCCCACGAGACCCCCTCTATCTTTGAGGCCTTCCTTTTGCGCACCTCCTCTATGAAGGGAGTCATCTCATTCCTTTATAATCTCCTGCTCACTTCCGCGGTGGCGCCTCGACCCCGTTATATGAGTACCTGGGAGGACCTCCTGGGTAGAGACATCTCGGATGCTGAATGGTCGGGTTTATGGCGGGACATTGCGGCGCATAACCATTCCGTGGAGCTCCGGGAGGCCCACCTTAAGACTCTCATGGATTGGTATCTGCATCCCGCCTGCCTCCATTGCATCTTCCCAGCTGTTTCTGACAGATGCTGGAGGGGCTGCGGCCTGCTCGGGGATTTCCGCCACATCTGGTGGGATTGCCCGATTATCTGACCGTATTGGGAGGAAATCTTGTCCCATATCAAGGACATTCTAGGTTACCCTGTGCTGACTCCATGGCCTTTGTTCTCCTGGGTCTTCGAGACCCTGCGCTCGAACACCAGACCTGAGCGGATAAACAAATTCTATGGTTGTGTCTCGGTGCTGCTAAACTCACCTTGGCGGCAGCGTGGAAGAAATTGGAGGCTCCGGCGATCTCCCTATGGCATGCGCGGTTATGGAAGCTGTTGAGCATGGAGCGAGTGGCGGACATCTTCCTGGGTAACTTTAAGAACTTTATGTATCGCTGGGGACCCTTGGTGCGTTTCCTTTCTAGGGGACTCCCGTCCGCTGTCTGTCCGGCAACGTTTTGGGGCCGCCACCTATTCCAAGTCTGAGTGTTGTTTTTTGGTTTGCCTGATGAGATGAATGCTGTCACCACCACTGGGGGGAGTGGGGGGGGGGGGTATTTGCTCCTTGATTTCTATTATCATGAGTAACACCCCGTAGCATTTGCGGTGGACGCACGAACTACGCTATTGGCTACGATGGTTGCTGTAGCCTATTCTCCTGTATGACTGCACTGCAATGCCTGGCCTTTGCTTTACGCTTCTCTCTTCGGACATTGCTGGGACTGCATAGGGACCTCCAGTGTTGGCCTTTGATCTGTATGATATGCAATCTATTGATAGCAATGTTGTGCGTCCTACCCATTATGATTACCTCCTGTGTGAGGGACAGTGCGGGATTGTCGCTGATGATTTCCTTCTTTCTCCCTTTTCTCTCTCCTTCTCTTTTTTTTCCTCCTTCAACAAAAATAAAAGTTTAACAAAAAAAAAATAAACGGACTAATGTTAATCAAAATTTCTTCAAAACGTTTCAATAAAAGGTACCCAATGCATACTTTTCGTAAAAATTGCCTAAATAGACAAACAACGACAACCCATAATCAGAAATCGATACTCACTGCTGTTTTTCTACGTTTTCTGCTCTTTCTGAAGAGCAAGTTAGAAACCTACTGTCTGGTATTAAATCAGGCTCCTCAGAAGGCCTATGTCACCCTAAAGTATTACAGCTTGCAGCACAACTGCATGAAATCCAGGACAGCCTTCAGCAGGCTACATGGGACCCTATCCAACATCAGGCAGCTGTCGATTGATGACCACCTCACCCAAGAGGATGCTACACCACCATTACAAGGGTTCAACATGGAGGGAGAATATGATAATGTGATCATAGTATCTTTTGCAGGTCGCGCAGGGCCACGACTGCCTCCCATGTGCTCCATCCAAGTGGCAGGCTCCACGGTGCAGGCACTCATTGACACCGGGGCATTGGTGAATGTCATGGGCTCTGAGCAATATGAATGCCTCTCACATTGCCCCCCTCTCTCACCCACCAACGCAAAGATCTACACCTACTGCAGGACCCACACACTCCCTCTGAGAGGAGTGATAGAGGTGGAAGTGGCCAACGACAAGCATGCGACATGGACAAGGTCCATGTGACAGACTGGAAGAAAGGCACTCTCCTCAGCTGCTATACGGCGGAGGACCTGGGACTGGTCTTCTTCGCCAATCAAGTGCATGACTCCCACGCCAATGCCATCCTACAGGAGTTTCCAAAACTGTTCTAAGGCGTAGGAAAACTAAAAGGCAAGCAATTCAAGCTGCATATTGACTCCTTGATCAGGCCAACAGCAATGAGGCATATAAGAGTACCCTTCCGCCTGCGACAGCAGGGGCAGGAGGAGTTGAGAAAACTTGAAGAACTGGGTGCTATTGAGAGGGTCACAGGCCCGACCCCATGGGTGTTGACTCTCGTCATAGCCCCAAAGCCCAAGCAGTCAGAGCCATGCGCCTTCCCAACCAGGCCGTGAAGAGGGAACAACATCTGACACCCACCATGGAGGACATCGTGGCTGACCTCAACTGGGTGAAGTGGTTTTCCCAGCTCGGCCTAAATGCTGGATACCATCAACTGGAGCTCGTGCCCGAAAGCAGATACATCACTACGTTCTCCAGCCACATTTTGCTTGAGGAGGTACAAACGACTGAGCTTCAGGGTTTTGTCGGACGCAGAGGTCTTCCAAAATGTCATCCTGGAGACCCTGTCAGGCTTGCAAGGTGTAAAACCTCAGTGATAACATCCTGGTATTCTCGAACACTCTAGAAGAACATCACATGCACCTGAGAGACACACTCCAATGGCTGGCAGTCAGCAACCTCACCTTCAACAAGGCAAAATGCTTATTCTATCACAAATGAATCGATTATCTTGGATACATCTTCTTGTGTGAGGGGCTACAGGTAGACCTGAAGAAAGCAGTCGCCATTCGGCTGGCCCAAATACCCACTGCCCGACTGGTGTCCGCAGCTACCTAGGGATGGCCACAAACTGAGACCGATTCATCCCAAACCCGGCCTTCCTGTCAGAGTCGCTGCAAGCGTGGACGCGCAATGGTGCGCCTTGGTACTGGAACCCGAAAACAAATGAAGCCTTCCACATCATCAAGATGGCGCTGAAGGACATAACAGTCATGGCATACTTTCATCGAGGAAGGCGCACAGAGCTGGTCGTCAATGCAAGCCCGGTTTGCCTAGGGGATGTTCTCCTCCAGGAGAGCGAAGGAAAGGAATGGGCACTTGTACACCAGCCATGCACTATCAGACACGGAGACGAGGAATGCTCAAATCGAGAGTCAAGGGCACTGCCATGGGGTGTCCTTACGCCCCAGAAATGGCAGTGCTCTACATGGCACAGTATGAGATCATGTTTGTGGAGAACAACAACCCATACATTGGAAACATCATTCAGTGGTGGTGCTATATAGACGACGTCTGGCTCCTGTGGCAGGGGAGCCAGACTGAGCTGTTGGCGTTCCACGAATGGATTAATACCAGACATAGAGATATTAAGTTTTCCTTAGAGAAGAGTAACACGAAAATGACATTTCTGGACGTAGAGTTGACCTGTGTTGATGGAGTTTTGAAAACATCCTTATATAAGAAGTCAACTGACAAGAACACTATCTTGCACCATAAAAGCTATCACCCTAGAAGCCTGAAGGCAAATTTGCCTTATGGCCAAATGCTGCGCATTTGGAGGAATTGCTCAGATATAGGGGACTATGACCACCATGCCCAGATGTTCTGCGACGAGATGACTCATAGGGAATACCCAAGGAAGCTTTTGAAGCATTCCTATAAAAGAGCTCGGTTTATCCCCCGAGAAGTCTTATTGCAAACGAAAGAAAAGAAGGAGCTAGATCGTTTGGTATGCGTAACCACCTTTGGGCCAGACACGCACAAGCTCAGACAAACTGCGCTTAAAAATTGGCACCTCTTGGAGGGCCTGGAATGTCCTTTCCCACGCCCCATCTTTGCAAACAAGAAGAACAGGAGCTTGGGACAGCAAATTGTGAGAGCTGATCTCCCCAAGCCCCAACCCAAACACGATCTCCTCGCCTTGTGGGACATGAAACCAATAGAAGGCCAACATAAATGTGGCAATTGTGTATCATGTGGCAGTACCATTGAAGGTATCGAGTTTCAACATCAGGGAGTAAAGTGGAAACACCTTGGCTTTCCTAACTGCAGGACAAAAAATGTAGTGTATGTGATAATGTGCCCTTGTCGCAGGATTTATATTGGAAAAACAAATCAGCAGGTGAATCTTCGAAGAGGACAACACAGGTCACGAATAAAAAAGAAAATACTGAATGCGCCCATGGTTGAACATTATGTGGAAATGTCCCATAATGAAAATGATTTCAAATGGTCAGTCCTGTACACAATAAATAACGCACAGCGCCCTGTTGATGTTGACAAAATGCTTCTTGAAAAGGAAGCTTATCTGATTTTGAAATTTAATTGCATATCGACAGGTTTGAATAGTATGAGTTCTCAAGAATTGTGGTTTGGCTCCTCGCTGCTGTCTTGGGGTTGCAGTAAGATGCTGCATTTAAATGACATGGTCTCCCACAACATAATGAGACCCAGTGAAAGTATTTATGTCTGCAAGCCACTATCTACGTATGGAATTAAGAATGATTGATTCAATCTCATTACTAATTCAGCCTTTTACCAGCTGCACTTTTCCTAAAAAGCAATAAACGAATATTCATTTAATTGAGAAACAATCGAATATTATCGAGTGACCCACGGTGATGTTTATATTTCTTTTGAAACTACAGCCCCCATAATGCTTTTCATCCTTAAGCTGGGACTTTTTAAGTAACAGAAAATGGCCGCCGCCTCTAGAGACGGCGAGCGAGGGACGCTGTAGCATCGTCTTTTTCGAAGTCGACCAGACCGTAGTTCCAGGTATGCTCTACGTACAAACAAAGCGGGCGCTTTAGCAATCCGACGAAGAGAGCGAGTGTGCGAGTAATACAACATCGCTTCTCTCCTTTGTGCATAGATTGATTGATCTCTTTCCAGAAAAAGTTGAACGCGAACAGGAGCAGAGGTGTTTTTAAGATACACTGAGCCCCGAATGGGGTCGCAGACAGGGGCGTGAGGAGTCACCTCGTTTCACTAACGAAAACAGGTAGGGCAGGGGCCCATTATGTGATAGAACGTTTTATGAATTAACATGCACCAAGTGCGAACCTTGATAGAACGTTATTATTGTTTTAGGTGAAATACGTAGCTACGTGATAAAAGGTGATGTAGCTCAGCCACAGCATGACAGTGGACTATGCACAAGGTACGGTAGGCTTGTAGTATTTATTTTTAAACCATCAAAAATACGAATTTACACTAGTACTGCTGCTATAAGCACCACATGGTCTTTTTCCGTTAAATAGGATAAAAGTAAAGAGATACAGAAAGCTCCTCGCCCCTCCCACAGCGCCAGCTCGCTCAGACGGAGGTGTGAATTTTATTGTTAATTCTACTATTTTCCCAATTAAACAAAAAATACACATCCCATTACATGGAAGCGACATGTGCTTGCCTCCTAGGTAAAAAGGTGTGCCATTCAAGTCTTAACGAAGAGGGTACATCATTCAACAGAAGTGACTAATGGTCACCTACATAAGAAGATACAGGTACAAATAAATCATGTCCAAACGCTATGACAGCTAGAGAAGAGGCAAATAGGTTGTCATTAAAACTTTATGTTTTTTTGCATCCTAAACAGATTATTAGCAGAGCCCTGATGAGGGTTTGGGGAGCAATGACCCGAACCTGAAACGCGTCGGCAAACCCATCAAGAGCCAATTATTACATTAAGTGTTGTTTGATTAAGAGACACAATGGCTGTTGCTCTTGTTATGAATTATGTCTTCTTAAGATTTGTGAATAATGAAATGATTCAGTGTATTTCAAATTGATGAACATGATTTTATAAATGTTTGTTGGATGTTTTTTCGGTTTATGTTTTTCCTTTGATGTTATTTCCTTGAATGTCTTTGTAATAATTTATGGTACTTGGAAATGCACTTTGTTGATTGAATAAGATTATAAGTGCTTTGTTGAGGTGTGTATTTCTTCTACCGCTTAAAAACTTTTTTTTAGAGAACATTAGTTTCCATAGAGAATACATGAATAAAAGGTATAAATAAATGTACCAGACCAGATTTAATGAAATTGTTTATTTGGTCTTTGTCCAAATCATATTGGAAGTAAGTGTGAGAAGGGGGCATCTGTGTGTGTGTCTTGACAGGTTTTTTGGCTCTATTTCAGAGTGATAAAGACTTTAAACTTGCTCACACCTATAGGCTGTATTCTTACCTTGCGTTGGCCCTTTTAAGCCCTTTCTTCCAGACCTAGAAGAGGATAGCTGCTTTATATGATGATAGATCCCTTATTCTTGACTCTAATCCATCTATTGCCTATTGGCTTTAGCATAGTTATGTGTTCTTTCATTATTTTGCCTTTAGTAGAGGGTGGATCCTGTGGTCCTGACTTTATATTACACATTGGTATGGTTTGTGTAGGTACTCTGACAGAGCTAAGTGTTATTTCATCCTTCTCAGGCCTACAAGGCCCAGAACTAGAGAGACTCCATTTTGCTTTCTATCCCTACAGAGCTGAGATGCTTGAAGGGGAAAGGTAATATTTTGGTTTTGAGCTGTTGTTCGCCCTAAGCGAACCGGAGAGAACCGGCCAGAGCTGAATCTAATCAAGAAGTGTCCCTGGGCTTAGGTCTCTAGACGAAACAAGCAGCTGATCACTGTGGGAGCGTCTAGAGCAAGGAGCCCGATGCATGGACCTGGTGGGAGGAGGCTGCTGGCTGGAGCTTTTCCACTAGAGGAGAGGAATCCATATCAGCGAAGTGCAGAAGAGGAGGAGGGGTCAGTTTGGTTCTTGAAGAGTGGAGAGTAGGATGTCTGCTGGAGTTGCAGAGTACAGTGCAGTTCTATTGGTTTTCTGGAATGGAGAAAGAAGGCAGATGATTGCTGAAGCTAAAGAGAGCATTAAAGCAGATGGAGGAGTTGAGGCTGTCAGCTGAAGCAGTTGAGCCAGAGGCGTGGAGCTGTGGTGATGGAGGGAGAGACAGAGAGCCCTGATCCTACCAGAGAGAGAGATATTCCCTCTAATAGGTGAGGTAGTCTAAATTAGCTTACTTTACACTTACACCTTAATCTTGTCTTTATTCCCTAGGCTATTGTATGTCTAATCCCTTTTCTTTCAGCGGTGTGTTAAAAGTTCCTGTTAGTCACAGAGACCCCGCAGATAACATTGTCCCTGTTATATTGTATGTCTAATCCTTTTCTTTCAGCGGTGTGTTAAAGTTCCTGTTAGTTATAGAGACCCCGCAGATCTGTGTATGTGTATTCTATTGTTATTGTAATAAAGATACCCCAGTTCTTAGTGAACTAGTGTGCATGTGTTGTTCTTATGATAGAGAGCGTTTTTACTCTTGCATACAGTGTGTGTCTATTGTTCTTAAAGCACAGGTAACCTTTCCTTCTAGTCAGGTGTTACAGCCAGAACAGATGCTGCCCCTGATCCGGTAAGTAGCCACTGAATAATTAGGGAGAGAGAGGAGCCCTTGAGCTAGGGAATTATTGACACTAAGCAATTCGGCCATCCCATAATATTATTGTAGTAGCGAACCCTTAGTGAATAGTGAGAGAGACTTCCCAACATAGAGAGAGAGCTGAAGGTATTCATAGGAAAGTGGTCGTCATTGGTAAGTGGCGTTAGTGAGAGCACTGATTGTGGTCAGTGTGTATACCCGCAAGATTGCGGCTTGAGAGAGCACCGGGGGGATACGGTGTGTAATGAGATCGCCTCTAGGGAAAGTGGCGTTAGTGAGAGCATCAGGTGGAAGCCGGATGTGTAGGTCCGCCGGATTGTGGACCGGATAAAAAGAGAGCACTGGGTCTGCAGCCCAGTGTGTATGGCACGCCGGATTGCGTGTCGAGTGAGCACTGAGGGTTATCAGTGTGTAATGGTAAATAATCAGAACTGCCCCAGGGTAGATTAGTCTGGACCCATGTGGTCGCGAGACTATGAGGTATGAGTGTGGTGTAGGGCATGGATGTCCTTAGTAATCAGTGAGTATTCCTAGTAATCCCTATAGATTTAGTGGTGTTTCTGATGATATGAGCTTGTATATTGCGAGTTCCCCATCCTCAGGTAGGTACCCAGGTGCCTGGATAGATGGGTCCTGAGGAGGGAGGTGGTTACGTTTTGGCCAGGTTGGTGTTGCTCAGTGAGCTGGTTCTATCTGGTCTGAGAATCTGGTTGTTACAGTGTGTTACAAATCGAGAGGAAAGCACTCAACATCAAATGGGCATGCAAGCACTTCCACCTGTATCTTTATGGGCACAAATTCTGGGTGGTGACAGACCACAAACCTCTGAATGCCCGGTTTCCAGAACATCAAGGCTGCTCCCCCTCCCCCCAGGATAGAACGATGGGCAGTGCAGCTTCAAGCATACCCTTTTGAGGTCGTGTTTCGCCCAGGCACCAGCAATCCAGCTATCTACTGCACCACCCCATCACGGCAGACATGCGGCAGCCACAATCAGACGAAGGGCACACCGAAGAATTCATAAAAATGATAAACCAGGAGGTGTACCCAAAGGCACTGATGCTGGAGAAAATCGGGGTGGCAACAACACAGGAATAAAATCTGACGAATGTCAAAGAGGCACTGCTCTTAGGGGGATGACAACACTTCCCCGATGGGGCACACTCCCTGAACGTGGAGGATCACCACTGAGGAAGCAGCTATGATGTGTCCGCAGCAAGCTAAGTGAAGGCGAACATGAGATCATACTGCGTGGCCATGCCATCGTAATCCCAAATAAACTACAGAACCTGGTTGTTGACCTTGCACACGTCGGACACCAAGGGATGGTCAAGACTAAAGCACGCCCCCGAGGCAAAGTGTGGTTCCCGGGCATGGATGCCCTGGTTGAAGAGGTGATCCGGAAATGCCATTTGTGCACAATCATCGGAAGTGAGCCAGCTCCAGCACCAGTCATCACGGAGGAGCTCTGCACCAACCCATGGTCCAAAGTAAGCATCGGGGCATGATCTGGCCACGGAGGAAGATGGCTGCCTAGGAGATGAGCTCTGCTCCGAGGGAAACTCTGGGTGAGGAATGTGGTATTTTGGAGGTGGCCCTGTGATACCATCCCGGTGGCCCTAGATTTAGGGGCTCTCCTGGATGCTCCGGTGTCGTCGTTGAGGCAGATAAGTGTGCGACTGAGATGGCACACCGTGAGAAGACTCTCAGGTCTGGTGGTGTGTCATCAACCTCGGCCACGAGTGATTGCCCGGCCCGCCTCCTATATTCGCTGCGGGATTCTGAAGAGCCGGGGCTGCTCTTTGACCCTGGAGGCGCCCTCAGCAGCTGCAGAAACTGCCTCCTGCCTGCTCTGATAACATAGCCACGTCTGAGGAGCAGGCGGCGGGGACAGCAGCTCCTGCGGACGATTCTCTGGCCCCGAGGCGTGCCTCAGCCTCAAGTGACTGCCCAGCCCGCCTCCTGACTTAGCAGTGAGATCCTGATGAGCTGGTTCTGCTCCTTGAGCCTGGCGGTGCCCTTTACACCTGCAGAGACTGCCTCCCTCCACTCCGGTAACATCACCACATCTGGGAGCGTGTGGAGGGGACAGCAGATCTACGAACGATTCTTGGGCCTAGAGCATGCCCTCAGCCTCGAGTGGTTGCCCGGCCTCACATCCCACTCCAGCAGCGGGATCCTGCTGAACCGGGACTGTTTCTGGCGCCCGGAGGCGCCCTACTCCACACTACTGCAGGACTACCTCCCCCCGGGTGAGAGACAGGCGCCACGAATGCTCTCGGGCATCACCCTGCCTGCAACAGTGTCTGCATCACAGCCCTGGCCCCCATCAGGCACGGGGGCCTCTTCTCCTTGCAGCGTGGGGTAGAGGAAGAGGGAGAATGGCGGTGAATGCCTACCGGAGGTGCATGGGCACCCTCCTCATACCACAGCATGGATTGCCTCCCCTCAGCACGAGTGGCAGGTGCCTCGCTAGCAAAAGTGAGTGCAACATAGTCCCCTGTTTCCACCTGGCATTGGCATCTCTTCTTCGCAGCGTGGGGCAGAGGAGGCGGAAGATCGGCGGTGGACCGTCTACTGGAGGGAAGGGAACAACTTTCTGAAGAGGGACACATCTCAACGGCCCTAGCAGAGGGAGCCTTCCCGTAGCGCTGTTTCAGCCCAGCGCGCGAATGCCCAGTCCAACTTCCCACTGCAACAAATTGGTCCTGATGCACTGGGGCTGCACCTATGAGTCTGTGGAAGGAGAACCAAAGCTCCCCATACCCATCGGGAGACCTCCTAAGGAGCACCTGCATATCGCTGTGGATGAGGGTGGGTTCCCCGCCTTGCGCCCCCCTCAGGCTGGTGACTGCGAAACACGGAACCGGGGCACAAATGGCCACAACAAAATGAGGGAATGAGGGAGCAAGACCTGCAGGCAGCTCTTATTCACTGAGGTGCTGAAGCAACAGCCACATACAATGGCCGCGAAAACCGATGACACACCTGTGATCGGCCACTGGCCCCCTTGAAGACCCCGGCAGCGGGACTTACTATGGACTGCAATCTACAAGAGATCTTCTCAGTCAGTCGCAGATTGGAGGGGATGAACTCTAATATCTCCAGCTGGCGGATGAAGCCAAATCAATACGGGCACTGGCTGGTTTCCACTCCTGTGCAGAGACACTGCATCAGAGACTCCGCAAGGATTCTAACGCAAGCCCACGGACGCTTTTTGCCTGCTTTCTACATCACAACCAGATGAGGTACATCCTAGCAGCAGCATGTGCACAAAGATCGTTCACCCAGGACGGCTACAGCATCCAGATGGCCGCTGATTTCTGTAAAGAAACGAACAACCACTGTAAAACCTTCATATCTTTCAGGCCCGGCCATGGCAGCTGAACATTAAGTATGGTCTCTTAAAACCGGCGAGATTCCGCATCACCAAGGACGGCAATTCTAAGGACTTTCACGATCCAGAGGACCTCCTTGTGTTTCTGGACAATGCAACAGGTCAGGACATGGACACGCACACAGGCGACTTAGAACTTTCCCAATCGCCTGGCCCATCTCAGTCAACATAGAACAGGAGTGAAGAACCGGGTTCCAGAACCCAGCAGCGCCAGGGCAAACAGAGACACAGGACACTTCTCGATGAGGTCAAAGACCAAAGTTTATTGGTTGCAACCAGGAACAGAGATCGACGAAGCACAACACGGGTGGTTCGCTAGAGACTGCACACTTTCAATGAGCGGAGCATGGTCTTTTATGCCAAAAATCACATTCCAAAGTAGCATCGATTACATACAAACTAACCAATGACAATGTGACATTTCAAAAGTAGCGCATGACGACAATCCCATTTTCCGTTGTCCAGCCCACCAGAAATGACCAAGCACATTCCAACTTTCCTGTTCGATCAGGCCGGACAAACCCATCATAAAACCTTAACCCAAATCAGTGATTATGCCGTAAAGGAAGGAGCAGAAACAGATTGGAAGCAAGATAGAAGGGTGGGTGCAGTGTACTGTAAATTCGGCAATGTCCTGCTCTTTGATCTTTATCTGACCAGCTGCTTAACAAGGAACTGGCTCAGCAAGGTCAGCCTCAGGCAAAGGAGTTCGTTCGGCCAGGTCACTCAGGAGTCAGCTAAGGTGTACGTGTCCCAAGGACTCGCTCGGCCGCAGTCATCGGCCTATGTGAGGGCAACCACACAAAATGGCTGCCGTCCACAAAATGGAACCCGAGGTTTCAAACAAAATCCCTGAATACGTAGTGTTCTCATTGATCGATTAAGACGAAAACACTCGTACACACCGCACTCGTGATTTGCGGTCCGCTGACACCAAAATCGTCTATTTCCAGCGACCTTTATTGAACGGGTTCCGAACCACCGAACCTCAGACCCTCAAACTACGGAACTACAGACCCTCCTTTTGCCCTTACATAGGCAATAAACCCAAACCCATGTCAGTCTGAATCTAACATCAGATCATCGATATGTTAATGTAGCATCATCCTAGTACTTAGTGCCTCTCTCTGGACAGGTCTCCTTGCACATGAAGTAGCACAGAGGCCACAAATAGCAGGAGCACACTGTACACAGAGACAGAACAGGAAAAGGATAGCTAAGACCATCCCAATGACCATCAGAATTTTCCATCCCCACGTGGATATCAATCCCCAAAATCATCCCATCAACGACCAATCTCATTTGTCTATATGAACAGAATCGGAGATCTTATGTAGCTTGGAAATGGCCTGGAAGACTGACGGAGCGTTGTCTGGAATGAAAACGCAGCAGCTCGATTAAATCAGTTTACATACTCCACCTCGGTCTGCAAGTATGACATCAAGAGCAACTCTATTCTGAAGTGTCATACGTCTATCCGAGTGGAGCTCAGCAGTCAAGTTACTAAGGGCACCGGCAGTTTCGACTATGGTGGACTCAACCACTCTCGTCAACTGGCGAATGTTCCTGCTGTTAGCCATCGGTCCCCAGAACGGCAGAAAACCCTTAAAGAAATCTCCCAACTCTTGCCCTACAGTGTCTTCTTGACTGAAGACACCTCTAGCACCTCTCGTCTAATGGTAATCTCCTGCAGCTGTAAAAGTGGGAGGCAACAGGAAAGAAACTAAACATGTGCCCGAAAAATCAGGGGGCAACCATGTATAGGCTTTGTCGTAGCAAACGAAATAAGTACCCTTAGCAGCTAAAAATGCTGGGGAAGTCTGGGACGTAAATACATAGGTGTCAGTGCAGACACTCTTTCCTAGCTGAGCTTTCGGATTCTTGCCATTACCCTGCAGACAATAGCGACCCTGATGGGGCACTATCCAAATCGGTGGAGAACTTTTCGCTCGCTGGTTAACACTCAGACTAACTCCATATCCAGAAACGTCCCAACCACTATATGGTCCTTTCTCATCTTTTGGAATAGTCTCAACTGCATTAGTCCCTTTAACCATGTTGACTATGCCTCTAGCTAAAGCACTATTCTTCAGACTATCTTTCGGTGAACGTAGGGGATATACACTATGGGCATAGATGAACATCGTTCTATAAGCCCAAATAGAACCATTAAGGCTGAAAGGCAAAACCAAGTACGGAATACCTTTACCGGTCGTATGGGGCATTAGGCCACAAATCCAACAATTCGTTGTGTTCATAACTAACTGGTGTGGTGCAAAAGTTGAATAAAGGAATTATTGGCAAATTCTAGTCTTCTAACTACTTCATGTTCGGGCAGAGGGTGAAAGGAATGAGAAGAAATAGTGGGTGGAGGTGTAGGTTGCACAGTGGGAATAAACGTCACTTTAAAAGAGAATGTCACATAACTAATTAAAAATATCATTAAACTCAATAGCATAAATAAGCACAATATTAAAAATATTTTCTGTGTTATCAGTTTGTGTATCTTACTTTTAAAACTCATTGTCTCTACAGGTCTCTCCAACTCGAAGAAATCCATCCTCACTAAATATGCTGCTCGCGGTGGTAGGGTGTTCTATGCTAAGGAATGCCTCTGTCAACCCAGGGCAACTCCCTTAGGCCAACCAGAACCGTCGACCTATTGTCTCGGGCTTGCACTCAAAGACTTGTCTACCGCGACCCTACAGCTGAACCCGGATGGCGGTTCTAAAAACAAAAATAAGTAGTTCTTCGGAGGAGAGTTAACCTGTAAACGGAAAAATCATAAAAACTTCATTTATTTTTTATTAGTCCACGACTCTCGGTCGCAAATTATAACGATCTTTCCCAGGCAATGTCTGTTCTTTAAAAAAGAGTTCAGGCTCAGTAGTGTTCAATCGATTCAAAGGAGGCACAGCTTCTTGCAGAAGATCATCACTTTCTTTCTCAGCGTTCGTTCCAATCAAACGGGCATCGTTAAATGGCAAAAAACGTGGCACAGTTTCAGTTTCAGAGTCTGGAAGTCCCTTCTGGACCCACCGGTCGTACGGTAAGGGCAACGGAGCCCGTTTGCAGTGTACGCCGTAGATCCAGTTTTTCTCGCCTTGTACTCGAACTGCAGAACGTGTAGACAGGAGGACCAGGTGCGGTCCTGTCCAGCGGGGCTGCTCGTTCTTGCTCCGCTGAAAATTCTTGACAAACACCCAAGTGCCAGGTTCAATGGCGTGGCCTGGATCCTCAGCGGCCTGTGGTAGGCTATCGTGAACCTGTTGGTGTAAGACACGAAGTTTAGCCGTCAGTTCGTACAAGTAATCAAGTAAAACAGGGTATTCGAGTTTACTGAACTTTGTTGGTCTTGGCACGCCCCAAATATTCGCCGGGTGACCAAACACAACCTCATACGGACTCAAACCCATTCATGAATGCACAGTCCTTCTTGTGGACAAGAGTGCTAAAGGCAAAGCATCTGGCCATTGCAAACCAGAGCTCACTTGAATTTTGGCCAATTTTAATTTTAAAGTGCCATTATAGCACTCGACTAAACCAGCTGATTGGGGGTGATTTGCAGCGTGGAATTTCTGCCTAATTACTAATCCCTCACATACTGTCTTCATCACTTGACCCACAAATTCACTCCCATTGTCACTCCGGATAATTCTCGGCAATCCAAATCTCGGGAAAAACTCTTTGATAAGGGCTTTCGCTGTGGACAAGGCAGTATTGTCCTTCAAAGGGTAAGCTTCCACCTATCTAGAAAAGGAGCAAACAACCACCAAAACATATTTCAGGTTGTTGCACCTCTCCATGTGGATGAAATCTAGCTGCAAAGCCTCGAACGGATACCTAGGAGGAGCAAAATGACCAGCCGGTGTCGGAGTTCCCTTACCAGGATTGTACATCAAACACACCATACAGTTCTTAACCAAATTCTCTGCACATTTGGTAATTCCCACATTCTGCCAAACCGGAGCCAACAACTTGCAAATCCCTTTCACGCTGATATGTGCCATCCCATGAGCCATTGTAACAACTGGAAGCACATACGCGTCGGGCAACAACCATCTTTGATGCTCAGACAAATCAGTCCAACAACCATTTGAATCCAATCTACCCTTACTTTCTCTCCATTCATTCAACTCTTTCTCTGTATCTTCAGCTTGGATGGATTTCACACTCTCAATCGTATCTTCACACATACTTTTCTCTGGAACCCATCTCGCCGGACCTGCAACATACATTCGGCTCATCACATTCTCGCAGTTTATTTCGCAACTTCATCCGCAAACGCATTTCCGCGGCCAACATCATCCGTAACTTTCTTATGGGCACTGCATTTCACAATTGCTACTTGCAATGGCAAAGTAAGTGATTCAAGGAGTTCATTCACCAACTGTCCATGCTGGATCTTCGTCCCATGCGAAGTCAAAAACCCACGTTCACGCCACAAACGTCCAAAACTATGAGCCACACCAAACGCATACTGACTGTCAGTGTACACATTCTCTCGCTTTCCTTTTGCCAACACACATGCTCTCGTTAATGCAATCAACTCTGCTGCTTGCGCTGAATTGTGTGGGATACATGCAGCTTCAACAATTGTATGCAAAGTCGTAACAGCATATGCCGCAGTCGTATCACCATTCGGCAGCTTAAAGCACGAACCATCAACCCACAAAGTACCATCACACTCTGGAAGAGGAGTATCCCTAAGGTCTATCCTCCCTTTCATTTCTTCCTCAGTTCTAAGGAAACAATCATGCAGTTCTTCAACATTATCTGTCTCAGCTCAAATCGGCAACAACGTGGCTGGATTCAACGTGTTGCATCTCTTTATATGCACGTGACTCGCTAACAAAGTCAATTCATAACCCGACAACCGAGCACTAGTTAAATGCTGTGTCTTGGTACGATTCAACAAGTTATCCACTGCACGTGGAACCATCAAAATCAAAGTATTGTCCATAACCAAACCAGCAGACTGTCGAATCTAAACAGCCGCTGCAACTGTTGCTCTCAGACAACTCGGCAACGCTCTTGCTACCGGATCTAAAGTCGACGAAAAATAAGCACATGGACGTTGCTTATCGCCGAACTGTTGAGTCAACACTGACAATGCACATCCATCCCTCTCTCTCATGGACATACAATGTGAAAGGCTTACTGTAGTCGGGGGTACCCAACACAGGAGACGAACACAACGCATTGCGTAGTTCTGAAAAGCTCTTCTGACATTCGTCAGTCCAAGGAATAGGATTTGGAGTATCCTTAACTGTAAGAGCTATCAAAGGTTTTGCTAACAAGGAAAAATTAGGGATCCACTGTCTACAGTACGACGTAATACCCAAAAACGCACGTACTTCTCTCTGTGTTGTAGGCACACTCATTTTCGCAATAGCTTGAATTCTTTCTGGGGTCAGTTTCCTTCCCTCCTTCGATAAGAGGTGACCTAAATAGGTTACTTCTTGTCGACAATATTGCAACTTGGAGAGAGAAACTTTGTGATGAAAATCAGACAAGTGACATAACGAAAAGGTAGCTTCTCTACAAAGCACTTCATTGTCAGCAGCAACTAGCAAATCGTCAACATATTGAATAAGGGCAGCACCCTCTGGTAAAACCAACAGATCAAGTTGCGTTTTCAAAGCTTGGCTATAGATCGAAGGACTCTCGCAATAGCCTTGAGGAGCGCGCTTAAAGCGGAAACTTCGTCTTCCTAAAGAGAATCCAAAGATATCTCTACTTTCCACGGCAATCGGGATGCTGAAGAAAGCATTATTCAAATCAATCAACGAAAACCATGTGGCTGTAGCGGGGACCAAAGTCAACAAAGCTGTGATATCAGGTACAACAGGAAATTGTGGAACAACGATCTTATTCACTTCGCGAAGATCGATCACAAACCTATATACAGGATGCTGTGAAGAATCAGTTCTCTTCAGAACAGGCAAAACGGGACTATTGCACACATTACCTCTCGTCTCCTCAATCACACCCTTCTCGATCAGATCGTAGATGATCGCCAAAAGTGCACGCTCACCATCACTCGAGAAACGATACTGTGGAATGCGCGGTAACTTAGCATTCGCCTTCAGTGCCACAACATATGGCGGAATCTCCAAAAGGCCTACATCATTCGAACCAGTAGCCCACAATGAATCAGGTAAAGAAGATACTTCAGGTGGAAGTCCATCTTTAGATATATACATCGGAGAGATCACTCTCTCACCCAATGTAAGATGTACTCCTGACGGAGAACAATACAGCGTCGCATACAATCTCTTTAACAAATCCAATCCCAACAAGTTCTCACCACAACCTGTAGTCAAAATAAGGGGTGCTTCAAATCTATGAGGTCCAACAGAAAGAGGCAACGGAGTAGAAATCGGATTTGTCTATTTGTAACCGGGGCACCAGAAAAACCTACAGAAACATTCTCAAAGCCAGAGAAAAGTGCGCCAGGGAGTTTAGAATGCATGATAGAACTCTTCGCAGCACCAGTATCCAACAGAAAAGGCTCTGACACACCTGATGCAACCACTTCAACATAGGGTCCACTCTGATCTACTGGAACTGAAACAACTCCCTCTCTTTGTCTATGGCTGTCCTAGCAATCATTACCATCCACTTCCTCACCTTGGACGTAGTAATCGTCCGTATAGTACTGTGCCGTCCTACCAGACGCACCATTCTGCTGATCAAAACTATTCATTGAATTCTGTGGAGGCAAAGAACGCCCATTCTGTCCACGACCTCTACCCCTAGGCGCTTGTTGAGCACCTCGACCTCTAACACCAGAAGCACCATTTGTGCGCTGTAACAAAACCGGACAACTATTCTTAAAATGGCCCTCTTCTTTGCAATACGCACACTGATTAGGCCCATACGGAAAACGTTGTTAAGAAGACTCGTTCCTTTGCGAGTTTCTCGAATATTGCTGATTCTGCTGATAATCGCGTTGATTATTAGTACAGGGTGGATAAGCTTGTTGTAGAACTTTAGTCTTCAATTCCCTAGTCTTCTTATCCGCTTTCTCTACATCATCTTTGTGCCTATTTTCATAGTACTGGGCCGTAGCTACAATCTGCGCTGATGTGGAAACAGCCCAAGCACTCTCAGAATCTTTCAACTTAGTACACAATTCGGGAAAGCAAATTATGTACAAATTTGTCAACGAACAATCTCTGGCCACCCTCAGTAGCCATATCCTGACCACTATGATCTACAAAGGTCTCTTTGAACCGCTTGAAACAGTCAGACACTGTTTCATCTTTCTTCTGCTTGCATGCAGACAACTTGTCCCAATTGACACGTACTTCAGGCATCAAAGTCTTCATATAATCAATAATCCTACCAGGAAGTTCAGTAATCAAATCCTCAGGCTTAGCGCCACCTACTTGTCTATTATCGGCATCTCTAAAATATGCCCATGTATCACCTAATTCATGTGCATGATCTGTGTGACAAATCTTTCTCCAAATAGGCTGTGGAACAACATTCCCAAACAACATGTCTATATCTGCCAGATTCATGATACAAGAACCCACAGTCTGAGTTAGCTCTTTATAGTACCGTGCTGGATTTTTGCGCGGATCAGGCAAAGTCTGCTTAAGCGCTAAGACTTCAGGACGCTTCCAAGGAACATGTATCCAAACACGCTGAAAGTGTGCAACAACAGGTGGAACAGCATTTGGATCATCAGGTCTCCAAACTGGAGTAACCTCACGCATCGGATACTGACACGCTGCTGTCCTAACTGACGAATCAGGCTCAAACAGTCGCTCAGAAGGAGTGTCACTACGAAATGACAATAGGGTCGCAACTGCTTTCTGATCATCAGACGGACCCACAATGGTCCCTTTCGCAAATTCGGTACGTATTCGGGACATCTCAGAAGGAGCTTGACCCGCTTCTTCAATCCACTGTTCATGAAGGAACACACACATCAACTCAAAGACGTACCGTTGCTTTGGTGCTTCCCATTGAAGGAAAACATCCATAATACCCTCAAGATCATACTGTGTAGCGTACGTAACCTATTTACGCGCCATGTGATCCAAAACTGTACGTTCATTAGCATCAGGCAACTGACTACGTGATTGTCTACGCTCGACAACAGGAGACGTACCAAATGATCCCAATAAAGGAGAAAAGAAACTAGAAACTGCAGCAGTCATTCTCTGTCTAGTAGAAGAAGAAGGTGTCAGAATAAGAGAAGACGTAACAATAGTAGAAGAATCCAAAGTCGGAACAGAAGGAGTATTATAGAGAGGCGTAGGAGTAGCAGACGAAGGAGGAGGCAAAGTTGGCGGCCCCTGAGGAGGCTGCGCCAGAGGAATAGTAGCCAACGGAAGAGGAGCTGGCCGTGGAGGAATCGCAGGTGGCAAAGCAACCGGAAGCTGCGCAATTACAACTGGTGGCGGTGGTGGCGTAGCATTCTGTGCATAAGGGGGTGGCGAACTCAATAGATGAGACATTAAAGGATCTTTCGCAAGATCTTTCTTTTCTTACTGCTCTTTAGGTGGCAAAGCTGGGTAGCACTTATCTACCGCTAACTTCCTAACCCTAAGCATCTGTTCGCTCTCTTGCTCTTCCTCATTATCCCTAAACGCTATAGCAGCTTGCACCATTGACAAACATCATTCTCTTTTATTCTTCTTTGCTAATTTAATTTCTTTCTGTTTGGCTTCTTTGCGCCATATGCGGAAAGAGTCAAACATTGCTGGCTGGGCTTTCTCCTTGAACAGTTTAACTTCGAGATTGTCTAAACTCTCTGTTTCAAAGCTACCATAACGGGGCCACTGTAGGACACCGTCTTTCCTCGTATATTTTACCCAGATGTCATTATAACCAATGGGGCCCACACCATGCTTCACATAAAGCTCATAAGTCGGAGTTCCAATCGGAGGAACCGGACACGAATCCTCCAACCGGGAAAGCTTAGAACAACCACAACCAAATATCTTTCCAAGTCTGCTAAGACCAGGCATCTTCGCTCACTAGTCTAGCTTCAAACTTCAAGGGCAATCTCAAAACGATAGTCTCGCGAAAACACGAGTCCCTTGGCTTTGGGGCCTGCAGGTACCAAATCAAAGCGATCCTCGAAGGGATACCAAACAAACTAAGGACTGGGAGACGCTCCACTCATACTTAACTGAAATGTCGATGGCGTCACCAGAAGACCCGTCTATCGTCTCTCTCTACAAATCGTCTAAGGCTCCAAGACAGGGCGACAGTCAGGGCAGCAGTCCTTCGTAGCCGCCGGAAGGCGGGGAACCTCGCAGCAAAGACTTTCGGACCACGACGACATACAGGGGGCGATGAAGTGGCAGGCCTTCCTCCAGAATTTCCACACGAAGCTCTCCACGATCTTCGGGCTTGGACCGGTACCGCTGAAGTCGTCCCACGTTGGGCGCCAACTGAAGAACCGGGTTCTAGAACCCAGCAGCGCTAGGGAAAAGGCTTGAAGTCTTCAGATTCCCCTGCCTCGGCAAACAGAGACACGGGACACTTCTCGATGACGTTAAAGACCAAAGTTTATTGGTTGCAACCAGGAACAGAGATCTACGTAGCACAAAACGGGTGGTTCGCTATAGACTGCACACTTTCAATGAGCAGAGCATGGTCTTTTATACCAAAAATCACATTCCAAAGTAGCATCGATTACATACAAACTAACCAATGACAATGTGACATTTCAAAAGTAGTGCATGATGACAATCCCATTTTCCGTTGTCCAACCCACCAGAAATGACCATGCACATTCCAACTTTCCTGTTCGATCAGGCCGGCAAACCCATCATAAAACCTTAACCCAAATCAGTGATTATGCCGTAAAGGAAGGAGCAGAAACAGATTGGAAGCAAGATAGAAGGGTGGGTGCAGTGTACTGTAAATTCGGCAATGTCCTGCTCTTTGATCTTTATCTGACCAGCTGCTTAACAAGGAACTGGCTCAGCGAGGTCAGCCTCGGGCAAAGGAGCCAGTTCGGCCAGGTCACTCAGGAGTCAGCTAAGGTGTACGTGTCCCAAGGACTCGCTCGCCGCAGTCATCGGCCTATGTGAGGGCAACCACACAAAATGGCTGCCTTCCACAAAATGGAACCCGAGGGTTCAAACGAAATCCCTGAATACGTAGTGTTCTCATTGATCGATTAAGATGAAAATACTCGTACACACCGCACTCGTGATTTGAGGTCCGCTGACACCAAAATCGTCTATTTCCAACGACCTTTATTGAACGGGTTCGGAACCACCGAACCTCAGACCCTCAAACTACGGAACTACAGGAGACGGACCTATGGATCAATATGGCAACATGGTAGGTTCCAGGACAGAATGGCAACTATGTGTAGAGGGAGAGAGAGGGTTTGGAAGAGGGTTAGGAAGAAATGGCGCTCAGCGGGTACCTAAAGGTAGGTATTCGTAGATATTTTAGGCTCGGTGCAGACAGGTCAGGGGAACAAACCCAGCAAAAACAGCCCCTGCTAAGATAGAGAGACGTGTCTCCTATCTAACAAATGCAAAGAGTGTCCTGTGCACACGATTCTCTTGAAATCTTGTTCTCAAGTGAGAACTCACGAAAACTTGGTAAACGTTCAGTATATGATTTCAGAGTCCATTGTCATAGAGTAAGTGTATTTAATAGTTCAGTACATACAAGAGAAGATAGCCGACACGTGTTTCGTCACACCATGTTGTGGCTGTGACTCTTCAGGGCTGTGGATGGTAGTGGGGCATCTAGTGTTGTAAAACGGCGAGCCAGAGATGGACGGATCATCCACAACCCGGATGATGAGCTTGCTGTTTGCACATACCCGTGTAATTCATATACTGAACGTTTACCAAGTTTTCATGAGTTCTCACTTGAGAACAAGATTTCAAGAGAATCGTGTGCACAGAATGGCAAGTATGCATGAGGATAGAGCCTCGACGCTTCATGCTGCGGCCACCTTTGCCCATGAGCCACAGAGGGACAAATCTCAATCATCTTTGAAACCAACAGCTGAGCAGGATCAAGGGTGTGGAGGGCCTGTGCTGGAGGGCCCAGGTTGATGATCCCTCTTACAGCTGGTTATGCATCTGACGGTGCAGTGGGAAGATGTCTGAACAACGGACAGCTTAGTATTATATATACTGTACTATATTGCGGGGCATCTTATGCCTTGGAAGGCTACACTCTTCCACTTCACTCACTCTCTTGTATACCCAAATTATGGAAGTTTATAGATGTGTGACACATCTATAAACTTCCGTAATTCGGGTATACAAGACAGTGAGTGAAGTGGAAGAGTGTAGCCTTTCAAGGCATAAGATGCCCCACAATACATGTGTCTTTGTACTGCACCTAAACATATTTTGATTTCACTGTTTGTATAATAGCGCTGTTTAGTAGGGCCGCTTCCATCCACATATGTCTGTTTTCCCTCCGCCCGGCCGATTACGCCCTTTCCACCTCTCCCCCTCCTATGCACATAGTGAGCGACTGCGGTCCCACACCTGATACAGACGCTTCTTTAGGGGGCCAAGTCATTATACATCTCAGTGTACATATTCATGCCCAGCAGTGAGTCGTGCGGATGGCGAGCCACTAGCCCACGCGACGTCACCGAATGCAGGATCTGGGGAGTGTCCTTCCTCGAATCAGGTGTCATACATCCTCACTCCCAAGCCTGGGCTGCCCATCACTTTCTTTTTAGGTCGGCAGAACCGGAAGTACCGAGATTTAATGACTCTTAGTAGTACGATTTGTCCCGCCTCTGTTTTTGCCTCTCTTCCATTGGCTGGCTTCCTAAACGGAGGCCAGCCATTGGAAGAGAGAGCTGTCCCTCCAAATAGGCTCCGTCCTTTTCGGATTTGGAGGTGTGTTCGGTGTTCTTCTTTCCACTTTTAGGCCACACCCATTCTGACAACACCAAACACCCCCCCAAATCCGAAAAATTTCTGAAGCTTGAGTCCGCCATTTCCCTGCTGGTAAAGTTGAGGTAGGCTGCTCTTTCCTCGTTCTCGCCGTCTTTTTTCCCGCCCCCTCCCGCTGTCCGTGTCTTTATTCCCATAGTATCCCGCCCCCTCCCGCTGTCCGTGTTTTCTTTGTTCCCATAGTATCCCGCCCCCCTCCCCCCTCCCGCTTTCAGTGTTTTTGTATCCCGCCCCCCTCCTGCTGGCCCCCCTCCTGCTGTACCCGGATCGCCACAGCTCATTACAGGCTATCTCTGCACTATATCTTGTTTGAAGTGACTGTGCGAAGTAACCAGGTGCATGGCTATTTCTGTGCCTGGCAGACCTCACGCTCTTTGCCCTGTGCCTGTGGGGAAACAATATATTAAGGCAGGTCCGAGGACTGGCAGAGCCGAGTCTTCCGACTATGTGGCAACCACTTTAATGTTTGGGGTGCTGGTTGCAGGCGTGTCTGCAGAGCCTGTTTAGCATTAATGAGCCCCATTCATGGCCTGCAGTGCCAGGCTCGAGCTGTCCAACGCCTGCAGCACTGAACCCCGGCCGCAGTAGTCTCCAGGTGTCACTGCTTGCCTGCCGCGCTGAACCTCGCCGCAGCTCTACTTATGAACACCAGCCCTCACCTGCGCACCTCCGGCAGCTGCAGCCCTGGCACCCACTGATACTCTGCCAGGGTCCCTCTTCCCTGGCCTACGGCCGCCAACTCGTGGATATTCAAGACTTTATATATTCATTTGGCTTTTGTAAGCACTCTTATCCCCAGGAGGGTTTCTTGGCGCTGAGCACTGCACATGCATTTCGGCCCCGTCTTCCAGAACCCTATGCTTCTCCAATTGGGCCCGCGAAATAGCTCCGCCAGTTCTTTTCAAGCCTGGCCAGGAGCGCCACAGCTATTTCAGTACTGGGGGCACAGGGAGCTCTGCTGACCGGGTGTTCCAGTCTTGGGACTATCATTCGTTCTGCCAGTTCTTGCTAACATGTCGCGGAGCCTGGTACTCCAGCACTGCGCCTCACAGGCGTGTCTGGCAGGGCATCTCTACCCTCCTGACCAGACCTGCAGCATTCCACGTAACTCAGTGTGGACACAGATGTCACTCGACTCTCGCCGTCAGCACTGGGACTCGCGCGCCGGCCTGGGCTCCAGTCATGAGAGGTGAGGCCTGCAGCCGAAGCCTTTGATCTGCTGCTGGGTGTCGGTGTCCGCGGGCCACTCACTCACCATCATTTACTACTGTTTATTCAAAGTCTGCAAACGCAAAGCTGTACAGCGCCGCAGGAAAGACACACCTGCCCACTAACGTTATCTCCGGAAGAGGATGTGCTGGAGCCTTTCCCTATCCCACACGTCACGAGCAGGCATGCACCACCTCTGACCCTCCTCCCCTTCTACCTCACCTCGTCCTCAGAGGAGTTAGGGAGGACTGAAAAAATAAAAGCAACTTTGGAAAAACACCCACAGTAGGTCACGAGGGAGGAAGCGCACGTGGGCTGGGGCGGGTTACCAGGGTAGTGGAAATGTACCGAGTCTGTGCAGCTGCTAGAGTAGGGGCATTCCACGCCAGTGGTGATTGCCACATAAGGATCCCTTCTATTGCCATAGCCAGTAGGCCTGAATTAAGTGGACGCGTAATTTGTCCGGCATGCTTAGGCTGACCAGGTGAATCCATGTCACCGGAACACGAGTTTTACAAACCTAGGATTTAATATGGCAAATCGATGCGTTTTGGATAGAAGATTGGTTTGATTCCATTGAGCGAATGGCACTAACACACAAAGTAATTACTGGTAAAAGGAAAGAGGGCAGAGGGCAGAGTGTTGAGGGCAGAGGGCAGAGTGTTGAGGGCAGAGGGCAGAGTGTTGAGGGCAGAGTGTTGAGGGCAGAGTGTTGAGTGTTGAGGGCAGAGGGCAGAGTGTTGAGGGCAGAGGGCAGAGTGTTGAGGGCAGAGGGCAGAGTTTTGAGGGCAGAGGGCAGAGTGTTGAGGGCAGAGGGGCAGAGTGATGAGGGCAGAGGGGCAGAGTGTTGAGGGCAGAGGGCAGTGTTGAGGGCAGAATGTTGAGGGCAGAGGGCAGAGTGTTGAGGGCAGGGCGGAGTGTTAAGGGCAGAGTGTTGAGGGCAGAGGGCAGAGTGTTGAGGGCAGAGTGTTGAGGGCAGATGGCAGAGTGTTGAGGACAGAGGGCAGAGTGTTGAGGGCAGAGGGCAGAGTGTTGAGGGCAGAGTGTTGAGGGCAGAGTGTTGAAGGCAGAGGGCAGAGTGTTGAGGGCAGAGTGTCGAGGGCAGAGGGCAGAGTGTTGAGGGCAGAGTGTTGAGGGCAGAGTGTTGAGGGCAGAGTGTTGAGGGCAGAGTGTTGAGGGCAGAGTGTTGAGGGCAGAGTGTTGAGGGCAGAGTGTTGAGGGCAGAGTGTTGAGGGCAGAGGGCAGAGGGAAGAGGGCAGAGGGCAGAGGGCAGAGGGCAGAGGGCAGAGGGAAGAGGGCAGAGGGCAGAGTGTTGAGGGCAGAGTGGTGAGGGCAGAGTATTGAGGGCAGAGTGTTGAGGGCAGAGTGTTGAGGGCAGAGTGTTGAGGCCAGAGGGCAGAGAGTTGAGGGCAGAGGGCAGAGGGAAGAGGGCAGAGGGCAGAGGGTTGAGGGCAGAGGGTTGAGGGCAGAGGGTTGAGGGCAGAGGGTTGAGGGCAGAGGGTTGAGGGCAGAGTGTTGAGGGCAGAGTGTTGAGGGCAGAGTGTTGAGGGCAGAGTGTTGAGGGCAGAGTGTTGAGGGCAGAGTGTTGAGGGCAGAGTGTTGAGGGCAGAGGGCAGAGGGAAGAGGGCAGAGGGCAGAGGGTTGAGGGCAGAGGGCAGAGTGTTGAGGGCAGAGTGTTGAGGGCAGAGGGCAGACTGTTGAGGGTAGAGGGCAGACTGTTGAGGGCAGAGGGCAGAGTGTTGAGGGCAGAGTTTTGAGGGCACAGGGCAGAGTGTTGAGGGCAGAGGGCAGAGTGTTGAGGGCAGAGGGCAGAGTGTTGAGGGCAGAGTGTTGAGGGCAGAGAGTAGGTGGCAGAGCGTTGAGGGCAGAGTGATGAGGGCAGAGGGCAGAGTGTTGAGGGCAGATGGCAGACTGTTGAGGGCAGATGGCAGAGTGTTGAGGGCAGAGTGTTGAGGGCAGAGGGCAGAGTGTTGAGGGCAGAGGGCAGAGTGTTGAGGGCAGAGGGCAGACTGTTGAGGGCAGATTGTTGAAGGCAGACTGTTGAGGGCAGAGTGTTGAGGGCAGAGTGTTGAGGGCAGAGTGTTGATGGCAGAGTGTTGATGGCAGAGTGTTGAGGGCAGAGTGTGCAGGGCAGAGTGTTGAGGGCAGAGGGCTGAGGGCAGAGGGCAGAGGGCTGAGGGCAGAGGGCAGAGTGTTGAGGGCAGAGTGTTGAGGGCAGAGGGCAGACTGTTGAGGGTAGAGGGCAGACTGTTGAGGGCAGAGGGCCGAGTGTTGAGGGCAGAGGGCAGAGGGAACAGTGTTGAGGGCAGAGGGCAGAGTGTTGCGGGCAGAGGGCAGATTGTTGAGGGCAGAGTGTTGAGGGCAGAGCGTTGAGGTCAGTGCGTTGAGGGCAGAGTGATGAGGGCAGAGGGCAGAGTGTTGAGGGCAGAGGGCAGAGTGTTGAGGGCAGAGGGCAGACTGTTGAGGGCAGATGGCAGACTGTTGAGGGCAGATGGCAGACTGTTGAGGGCAGAGGGCAGAGTGTTGAGGGCAGAGGGCAGAGTGTTGAGGGCATAGGGCAGAGCGTTGAGGGCAGAGGGCAGAGCGTTGAGGGCAGAGGGCAGAGTGTTGAGGGCAGAGGGCAGAGTGTTGAGGGCAGAGGGCAGAGTGTTGAGGGCAGAGGGCAGAGTGTTGAGGGCAGAGGGCAGACTGTTGAGGGCAGAGGGCAGACTGTTGAGGGCAGATGGCAGACTGTTGAGGAGGGCAGAGTGTTGAGGGCAGAGGGCAGAGTGTTGAGGGCAGAGGGCAGAGTGTTGAGGGCAGACTGTTGAGGGCAGACTGTTGAAGGCAGACTGTTGAGGGCAGAGTGTTGATGGCAGAGTGTTGAGGGCAGAGTGTTGAGGGCAGAGGGCAGAGTGTTGAGGGCAGAGTGTTGAGGGCAGAGGGCAGACTGTTGAGGGTAGAGGGCAGACTGTTGAGGGCAGAGGGCCGAGTGTTGAGGGCAGAGGGAAGAGTGTTGCGGGCAGAGGGCAGAGTGTTGCGGGCAGAGGGCAGAGTGTTGAGGGCAGAGGGCAGAGTGTTGAGGGCAGAGGGCAGAGTGTTGGGGGCAGAGTGTTGAGGGCAGAGCGTTGAGGTCAGTGGGTTGAGGGCAGAGTGATGAGGGCAGAGGGCAGAGTGTTGAGGGCAGAGGGCAGAGTGTTGAGGGCAGAGGGCAGACTGTTGAGGGCAGATGGCAGACTGTTGAGGGCAGATGGCAGACTGTTGAGGGCAGAGGGCAGAGTGTTGAGGGCATAGGGCAGAGCGTTGAGGGCAGAGGGCAGAGTCTTGAGGGCAGAGGGCAGAGTGTTGAGGGCAGAGGGCAGAGTGTTGAGGGCAGAGGGCAGAGTGTTGAGGGCAGAGGGCAGACTGTTGAGGGCAGAGGGCAGACTGTTGAGGGCAGATGGCAGACTGTTGAGGAGGGCAGAGTGTTGAGGGCAGAGGGCAGAGTGTTGAGGGCAGAGGGCAGAGTGTTGAGGGCAGAGTGTTGAGGGCAGAGTGTTGAGGGCAGACTGTTGAGGGCAGACTGTTGAGGGCAGACTGTTGAAGGCAGACTGTTGAGGGCAGAGTGTTGAGGGCAGAGTGTTGAGGGCAGAGTGTTGAGGGCAGAGTGTTGAGGGCAGAGTGTTGAGGGCAGAGGGCAGACTGTTGAGGGTAGAGGGCAGACTGTTGAGGGCAGAGGGCCGAGTGTTGAGGGCAGAGGGAAGAGTGTTGAGGGCAGAGGGCAGAGTGTTGCGGGCAGAGGGCAGAGTGTTGAGGGCAGAGGGCAGAGTGTTGGGGGCAGAGTGTTGAGGGCAGAGCGTTGAGGTCAGTGGGTTGAGGGCAGAGTGATGAGGGCAGAGGGCAGAGTGTTGAGGGCAGAGGGCAGAGTGTTGAGGGCAGAGGGCAGACTGTTGAGGGCAGAGGGCAGAGTGTTGAGGGCAGAGTGTTGAGGGCAGAGTGTTGAGGGCAGAGTGTTGAGGGCAGAGTGTTGAGGGCAGAGGAGAGAGGGCAGAGTGTTGAGGGCAGAGTGTTGAGGGCAGAGGAGAGAGGGCAGAGTGTTGAGGGCAGAGGGCAGAGTGTTGAGGGCAGAGGGCAGAGTGTTGAGGGCAGAGTTTTGAGGGCAGAGGAGAGAGGGCAGAGTGTTGAGGGCAGAGGGCAGAGTGTTGAGGGCAGAGGGCAGACTGTTGAGGGCAGATGGCAGACTGTTGAGGGCAGATGGCAGACTGTTGAGGGCAGAGGACAGAGTGTTGAGGGCAGAGGGCAGAGTGTTGAGGGCAGAGGGCAGAGTCTTGAGAGCAGAGGGCAGAATGTTGAGGGCAGAGGGCAGAGTGTTGAGGGCAGAGGGCAGAGTGTTGAGGGCAGACTGTTGAGGGCAGACTGTTGAGGGCAGAGTGTTGATGGCAGAGTGTTGATGGCAGAGTGTTGAGGGCAGAGTGTTGAGGGCAGAGGGCAGAGTGTTGAGGGCAGAGGGCAGAGTGTTGAGGGCAGAGGGCAGAGTGTTGAGGGCAGAGTGGTGAGGGCAGAGTATTGAGGGCAGAGTGTTGAGGGCAGAGTGTTGAGGGGAGAGGGCAGAGGGAAGAGGGCAGAGGGCAGAGAGTCGAGGGCAGAGGGCAGAGGGAAGAGGGCAGAGGGCAGAGGGTTGAGGGCAGAGGGCAGAGTGTTGAGGGCAGAGTGTTGAGGGCAGAGTGTTGAGGGCAGAGTGTTGAGGGCAGAGTGTTGAGGGCAGAGTGTTGAGGGCAGAGTGTTGAGGGCAGAGGGCAGAGGGCAGAGGGCAGAGGGTTGAGGGCAGAGTGTTGAGGGCAGAGTGTTGAGGGCAGAGTGTTGAGGGCAGAGTGTTGAGGACAGAGTGTTGAGGGCAGAGGGCAGACTGTTGAGGGCAGAGGGCAGACTGTTGAGGGCAGAGGGCAGAGTTTTGAGGGCAGAGGGCAGAGTTTTGAGGGCAGAGGGCAGAGTGTTGAGGGCAGAGGGCAGAGTGTTGAGGGCAGAGGGCAGAGTGTTGAGGGCAGAGTGTTGAGGGCAGAGCATTGAGGGCAGAGGGGCAGAGTGATGAGGGCAGAGGGGCAGAGTGTTGAGGGCAGAGGGCAGTGTTGAAGGCAGAATGTTGAGGGCAGAGGGCAGAGTGTTGAGGGCAGGGCGGAGTGTTAAGGGCAGAGTGTTGAGGGCAGAGGGCAGAGTGTTGAGGGCAGAGGGCAGAGTGTTGAGGGCAGATGGCAGAGTGTTGAGGACAGAGGGCAGAGTGTTGAGGGCAGAGGGCAGAGTGTTGAGGGCAGAGTGTTGAGGGCAGAGTGTTGAGGGCAGAGGAGAGAGGGCAGAGTGTTGAGGGCAGAGGGCAGAGTGTTGAGGGCAGAGGGCAGAGTGTTGAGGGCAGAGTGTTGAGGGCAGAGTGCTGAGGGCAGAGGAGAGAGGGCAGAGTGTTGAGGGCAGAGGGCAGAGTGTTGAGGGCAGAGGGCAGAGTGTTGAGGGCAGAGTGTTGAGGACAGAGTGTTGAGGGCAGAGGGCAGACTGTTGAGGGTAGAGGGCAGACTGTTGAGGGTAGAGGGCAGACTGTTGAGGGCAGAGGGCAGAGTGTTGAGGGCAGAGGGCAGAGTGTTGAGGGCAGAGGGCAGAGTGTTGAGGGCAGAGGGCAGAGTGTTGAGGGCAGAGGGCAGAGTTTTGAGGGCAGAGGGCAGAGTGTTGAGGGCAGAGTGTTGAGGGCAGAGGGGCAGAGTGATGAGGGCAGAGGGGCAGAGTGTTGAGGGCAGAGGGCAGTGTTGAGGGCAGAATGTTGAGGGCAGAGGGCAGAGTGTTGAGGGCAGGGCAGAGTGTTGAGGGCAGAGTGTTGAGGGCAGAGGGCAGAGTGTTGAGGGCAGAGTGTTGAGGGCAGATGGCAGAGTGTTGAGGACAGAGGGCAGAGTGTTGAGGGCAGAGGGCAGAGTGTTGAGGGCAGAGTGTTGAAGGCAGAGGGCAGAGTGTTGAGGGCAGAGTGTCGAGGGCAGAGGGATGAGTTTTGAGGGCAGAGTGTTGAGGGCAGAGTGTTGAGGGCAGAGTGTTGAGGGCAGAGTGTTGAGGGCAGAGTGTTGAGGGCAGAGTGTTGAGGGCAGAGTGTTGAGGGCAGAGGGCTGAGGCCAGAGGGCAGAGAGTTGAGGGCAGCGGGCAGAGGGCAGAGAGTTGAGGGCAGCGGGCAGAGGGCAGAGGGCAGAGGGTTGAGGGCAGAGGGTTGAGGGCAGAGTGTTGAGGGCAGAGTGTTGAGGGCAGAGGGCAGAGGGAAGAGGGCAGAGGGCAGAGGGTTGAGGGCAGAGGGCAGAGTGTTGAGGGCAGAGTGTTGAGGGCAGAGGGCAGACTGTTGAGGGTAGAGGGCAGACTGTTGAGGGCAGAGGGCAGAGTGTTGAGGGCAGAGTTTTGAGGGCAGAGGGCAGAGTGTTGAGGGCAGAGGGCAGAGTGTTGAGGGCAGAGGGCAGAGTGTTGAGGGCAGAGGGCAGAGTGTTGAGGGCAGAGCGTTGAGGGCAGAGCGTTGAGGGCAGAGTGTTGAGGGCAGAGGGCAGAGTGTTGAGGGCAGAGGGCAGAGTGTTGAGGGCAGAGGGCAGACTGTTGAGGGCAGATGGCAGACTGTTGAGGGCAGAGGGCAGAGTGTTGAGGGCAGAGGGCAGAGTGTTGAGGGCAGAGGGCAGAGTGTTGAGGGCAGAGAGCAGACTGTTGAAGGCAGACTGTTGAGGGCAGAGTGTTGAGGGCAGAGTGTTGAGGGCAGAGTGTTGAGGGCAGAGTGTTGAGGGCAGAGTGTTGAGGGCAGAGTGTTGATGGCAGAGTGTGCAGGGCAGAGGGCAGAGGGAAGAGGGCAGAGGGCAGAGGGTTGAGGGCAGAGGGCAGAGTGTTGAGGGCAGAGTGTTGAGGGCAGAGGGCAGACTGTTGAGGGTAGAGGGCAGACTGTTGAGGGCAGAGGGCCGAGTGTTGAGGGCAGAGGGAAGAGTGTTGAGGGCAGAGGGCAGAGTGTTGCAGGCAGAGGGCAGAGTGTTGAGGGCAGAGTGTTGAGGGCAGAGCGTTGAGGTCAGTGCGTTGAGGGCAGAGTGATGAGGGCAGAGGGCAGAGTGTTGAGGGCAGAGGGCAGAGTGTTGAGGGCAGAGGGCAGACTGTTGAGGGCAGATGGCAGACTGTTGAGGGCAGATGGCAGACTGTTGAGGGCAGAGTGTTGAGGGCAGAGGGCAGAGTGTTGAGGGCAGAGGGCAGAGTCTTGAGGGCAGAGGGCAGAGTGTTGAGGGCAGACTGTTGAGGGCAGACTGTTGAGGGCAGACTGTTGAGGGCAGAGTGTTGAGGGCAGAGTGTTGAGGGCAGAGTGTTGAGGGCAGAGTGTTGAGGGCAGAGTGTTGAGGGCAGAGTGTTGAGGGCAGAGGGCAGAGTGTTGAGGGCAGAGGGCAGAGTGTTGAGGGCAGAGTGTTGAGGGCAGAGTGTTGAGGGCAGAGTGTTGAGGGCAGAGTGTTGAGGGCAGAGGAGAGAGGGCAGAGTGTTGAGGGCAGAGGGCAGAGTGTTGAGGGCAGAGTGTTGAGGGCAGAGGGCAGAGTGTTGAGGGCAGAGTGTTGAGGGCAGAGTGTTGAGGGCAGAGTGTTGAGGGCAGAGTGCTGAGGGCAGAGGGCAGAGGGAAGAGGGCAGAGGGCAGAGGGTTGAGGGCAGAGGGCAGAGTGTTGAGGGCAGAGTGTTGAGGGCAGAGGGCAGACTGTTGAGGGTAGAGGGCAGACTGTTGAGGGCAGAGGGCAGAGTGTTGAGGGCAGAGTTTTGAGGGCAGAGGGCAGAGTGTTGAGGGCAGAGGGCAGAGTGTTGAGGGCAGAGGGCAGAGTGTTGAGGGCAGAGGGCAGAGTGTTGAGGGCAGAGCGTTGAGGGCAGAGCGTTGAGGGCAGAGCGTTGAGGGCAGAGTGTTGAGGGCAGAGGGCAGAGTGTTGAGGGCAGAGGGCAGAGTGTTGAGGGCAGAGGGCAGACTGTTGAGGGCAGATGGCAGACTGTTGAGGGCAGATGGCAGAGTGTTGAGGGCAGAGTGTTGAGGGCAGAGGGCAGAGTGTTGAGGGCAGAGGGCAGAGTGTTGAGGGCAGAGAGCAGACTGTTGAGGGCAGACTGTTGAAGGCAGACTGTTGAAGGCAGACTGTTGAGGGCAGAGTGTTGAGGGCAGAGTGTTGAGGGCAGAGTGTTGAGGGCAGAGTGTTGAGGGCAGAGGGCAGAGGGAAGAGGGCAGAGGGCAGAGGGTTGAGGGCAGAGGGCAGAGTGTTGAGGGCAGACTGTTGAGGGCAGAGGGCAGACTGTTGAGGGTAGAGGGCAGACTGTTGAGGGCAGAGGGCCGAGTGTTGAGGGCAGAGGGAAGAGTGTTGAGGGCAGAGGGCAGAGTGTTGCAGGCAGAGGGCAGAGTGTTGAGGGCAGAGCGTTGAGGGCAGAGCGTTGAGGTCAGTGCGTTGAGGGCAGAGTGATGAGGGCAGAGGGCAGAGTGTTGAGGGCAGAGGGCAGAGTGTTGAGGGCAGAGGGCAGACTGTTGAGGGCAGATGGCAGACTGTTGAGGGCAGATGGCAGACTGTTGAGGGCAGAGTGTTGAGGGCAGAGGGCAGAGTGTTGAGGGCAGAGGGCAGAGTCTTGAGGGCAGAGGGCAGAGTGTTGAGGGCAGAGGGCAGAGTGTTGAGGGCAGACTGTTGAGGGCAGACTGTTGAAGGCAGACTGTTGAGGGCAGAGTGTTGAGGGCAGAGTGTTGAGGGCAGAGTGTTGAGGGCAGAGTGTTGAGGGCAGAGTGTTGAGGGCAGAGTGTTGAGGGCAGAGTGTTGAGGGCAGAGGGCAGAGTGTTGAGGGCAGAGGGCAGAGTGTTGAGGGCAGAGGGCAGAGTGTTGAGGGCAGAGGGCAGAGTGTTGAGGGCAGATGGCAGACTGTTGAGGGCAGATGGCAGACTGTTGAGGGCAGAGGGCAGAGTGTTGAGGGCAGAGGGCAGAGTGTTGAGGGCAGAGGGCAGAGTGTTGAGGGCAGAGGGCAGAGTGTTGAGGGCAGAGGGCAGAGTGTTGAGGGCAGACTGTTGAGGGCAGACTGTTGCGGGCAGACTGTTGAAGGCAGACTGTTGAAGGCAGACTGTTGAGGGCAGAGTGTTGAGGGCAGAGTGTTGATGGCAGAGTGTTGATGGCAGAGGGCAGAGTGTTGAGGGCAGAGGGCAGAGTGTTGAGGGCAGAGTGTTGAGGGCAGAGTGTTGCGGGCAGACTGTTGAAGGCAGACTGTTGAGGGCAGACTGTTGAGGGCAGAGTGTTGATGGCAGAGTGTTGAGGGCAGAGGGCAGAGTGTTGAGGGCAGAGTGTTGAGGGCAGAGTGTTGAGGGCAGAGTGTTGAGGGCAGAGTGTTGAGGGCAGAGGAGAGAGGGCAGAGTGTTGAGGGCAGAGGGCAGAGTGTTGAGGGCAGAGGGCAGAGTGTTGAGGGCAGACTGTTGAGGGCAGAGTGTTGAAGGCAGAGTGTTGAGGGCAGAGTGTTGAGGGCAGAGTGTTGAGGGCAGAGTGTTGAGGGCAGAGTGTTGAGGGCAGAGTGTTGAGGGCAGAGTGTTGAGGGCAGAGTGGTTAGGGCAGAGTGGTTAGGGCAGAGTGGTTAGGGCAGAGTGGTTAGGGCAGAGTGTTGAGGGCAGAGTGTTGAGGGCAGAGTGTTGAGGGCAGAGGGCAGAGGGCAGAGGGCAGAGAGTCGAGGGCAGAGGGCAGAGGGCAGAGGGCAGAGGGCAGAGGGCAGAGTGTTGAGGGCAGAGTGTTGAGGGCAGAGTGTTGAGGGCAGAGTGTTGAGGGCAGAGTGTTGAGGGCAGAGTGTTGAGGGCAGAGTGTTGAGGGCAGAGTGTTGAGGGCAGAGTGTTGAGGGCAGAGTGTTGAGGGCAGAGTGTTGAGGGCAGAGTGTTGAGGGCAGAGTGTTGAGGGCAGAGTGTTGAGGGCAGAGTGTTGAGGGCAGAGTGTTGAGGGCAGAGGGTTGAGGGCAGAGGGCAGAGTGTTGAGGACAGAGTGTTGAGGACAGAGTGTTGAGGACAGAGTGTTGAGGACAGAGTGTTGAGGACAGAGTGTTGAGGACAGAGTGTTGAGGACAGAGTGTTGAGGACAGAGTGTTGAGGACAGAGTGTTGAGGACAGAGTGTTGAGGACAGAGTGTTGAGGACAGAGTGTTGAGGACAGAGTGTTGAGGACAGAGTGTTGAGGACAGAGTGTTGAGGACAGAGTGTTGAGGACAGAGTGTTGAGGACAGAGTGTTGAGGGCAGAGGGCAGACTGTTGAGGGTAGAGGGCAGACTGTTGAGGGTAGAGGGCAGACTGTTGAGGGCAGAGGGCAGAGTGTTGAGGGCAGAGGGCAGAGTTTTGAGGGCAGAGGGCAGAGTGTTGAGGGCAGAGGGCAGAGTGTTGAGGGCAGAGTGTTGAGGGCAGAGTGTTGAGGGCAGAGCGTTGAGGGCAGAGCGTTGGGGCAGAGCGTTGAGGGCAGAGCGTTGGGGCAGAGCGTTGAGGGCAGAGTGATGAGGGCAGAGGGCAGAGTGTTGAGGGCAGAGGGCAGAGTGTTGAGGGCAGAGGGCAGACTGTTGAGGGCAGATGGCAGAGTGTTGAGGGCAGAGTGTTGAGGGCAGAGGGCAGAGTGTTGAGGGCAGAGTGTTGAGGGCAGAGGGCAGAGTGTTGAGGGCAGAGTGTTGAGGGCAGAGTGTTGAGGGCAGAGTGTTGAGGGCAGAGTGTTGAGGGCAGAGTGTTGAGGGCAGAGTGTTGAGGGCAGAGTGTTGAGGGCAGAGTGTTGAGGGCAGAGTGTTGAGGGCAGAGTGTTGAGGGCAGAGTGTTGAGGGCAGAGTGTTGATGGCAGAGTGTGCAGGGCAGAGTGTTGAGGGCAGAGGGTTGAGGGCAGAGGGCAGACTGTTGAGGGCAGAGGGCAGACTGTTGAGGGCAGAGGGCAGAGTGTTGAGGGCAGAGTGTTGAGGGCAGAGTGTTGAAGGTAGACTGTTGAGGGCAGAGTGTTGAGGGCAGAGTGTTGAGGGCAGAGTGTTGAGGGCAGAGTGTTGAGGGCAGAGTGTTGAGGGCAGAGTGTTGAGGGCAGAGTGTTGAGGGCAGAGTGTTGAGGGCAGAGTGTTGAGGGCAGAGTGTTGATGGCAGAGGGTTGAGGGCAGAGGGCAGAGGGTTGAGGGCAGAGGGCAGACTGTTGAGGGTAGAGGGCAGACTGTTGAGGGCAGAGGGCCGAGTGTTGAGGGCAGAGGGCAGAGGGAAGAGTGTTGAGGGCAGAGGGCAGAGTGTTGCGGGCAGAGGGCAGAGTGTTGAGGGCAGAGTGTTGAGGGCAGAGCATTGAGGTCAGTGCGTTGAGGGCAGAGTGATGAGGGCAGAGGGCAGAGTGTTGAGGGCAGAGGCCAGAGTGTTGAGGGCAGAGGGCAGAGTGTTGAGGGCAGAGTGTTGAGGGCAGAGTGTTGAGGGCAGAGGGCAGAGTGTTGAGGGCAGAGGGCAGAGTGTTGAGGGCAGAGGGCAGACTGTTGAGGGCAGACTGTTGAGGGCAGACTGTTGAGGGCAGAGTGTTGAGGGCAGAGTGTTGAGGGCAGAGCGTTGAGGGCAGAGTGTTGAGGGCAGAGTGTTGATGGCAGAGTGTTGAGGGCAGAGTGTTGAGGGCAGAGGGTTGAGGGCAGAGTGTTGAGGGCAGAGTGTTGAGGGCAGAGTGTTGAGGGCAGAGTGTTGAGGGCAGAGGAGAGAGGGCAGAGTGTTGAGGGCAGAGGGCAGAGTGTTGAGGGCAGAGGGCAGAGTGTTGAGGGCAGAGGGCAGATTGCTGAGGGCAGAGTGCTGAGGGCAGAGGGCAGAGTCTTGAAGGCAGATGGCAGACTGTTGAGGGCAGAGGGCAGAGTGTTGAGGGCAGAGGGCAGAGGGCAGAGGGCAGAGTGTTGAGGGCAGATGGCAGACTGTTGAGGGCAGATGGCAGACTGTTGAGGGCAGAGGGCAGAGTGTTGAGGGCAGAGGGCAGAGTGTTGAGGGCAGAGGGCAGAGTGTTGAGGGCAGAGGGCAGAGTGTTGAGGGCAGAGGGCAGAGTGTTGAGGGCAGACTGTTGAGGGCAGAGTGTTGAGGGCAGAGTGTTGATGGCAGAGTGTTGAGGGCAGAGTGTGCAGGGCAGAGTGTTGAGGGCAGAGGGCAGAGGGCAGAGGGAAGAGGGCAGAGGGCAGAGGGTTGAGGGCAGAGGGCAGAGTGTTGAGGGCAGAGTGTTTAGGGCAGAGTGTTGAGGGCAGAGGGCAGACTGTTGAGGGTAGAGGGCAGACTGTTGAGGGCAGAGGGCCGAGTGTTGAGGGCAGAGGGCAGGAGGAAGAGTGTTGAGGGCAGAGGGCAGAGTGTTGAGGGCAGAGGGCAGAGTGTTGAGGGCAGAGGGCAGAGTGTTGAGGGCAGAGTGTTGAGGGCAGAGCGTTGAGGTCAGTGCGTTGAGGGCAGAGTGATGAGGGCAGAGGGCAGAGTGTTGAGGGCAGAGGGCAGAGTGTTGAGGGCAGAGGGCAGACTGTTGAGGGCAGATGGCAGACTGTTGAGGGCAGATGGCAGACTGTTGAGGGCAGAGGGCAGAGTGTTGAGGGCAGAGGGCAGAGTCTTGAGGGCAGAGGGCAGAGTGTTGAGGGCAGAGGGCAGAGTGTTGAGGGCAGAGGGCAGAGTGTTGAGGGCAGACTGTTGCGGGCAGACTGTTGAAGGCAGACTGTTGAGGGCAGAGTGTTGAGGGCAGAGTGTTGAGGGCAGAGTGTTGATGGCAGAGTGTTGATGGCAGAGGGCAGAGTGTTGAGGGCAGAGGGCAGAGTGTTGAGGGCAGAGTGTTGAGGGCAGAGTGTTGAGGGCAGAGTGTTGCGGGCAGACTGTTGAGGGCAGAGTGTTGAGGGCAGAGTGTTGAGGGCAGAGTGTTGAGGGCAGAGGGCAGAGTGTTGAGGGCAGAGTGTTGAGGGCAGAGGGCAGAGTGTTGAGGGCAGAGTGTTGAGGGCAGAGTGTTGAGGGCAGAGTGTTGAGGGCAGAGGAGAGAGGGCAGAGGGCAGAGTGTTGAGGGCAGAGTGTTGAGGGCAGAGGAGAGAGGGCAGAGGGCAGAGTGTTGAGGGCAGAGTGTTGAGGGCAGAGTGTTGAGGGCAGAGTGTTGAGGGCAGAGTGTTGAGGGCAGAGTGTTGAGGGCAGAGGAGAGAGGGCAGAGTGTTGAGGGCAGAGTGTTGAGGGCAGAGTGTTGAGGGCAGAGTGTTGAGGGCAGAGGAGAGAGGGCAGAGTGTTGAGGGCAGAGTGTTGAGGGCAGAGGGCAGAGTGTTGAGGGCAGAGGGCAGAGTGTTGAGGGCAGAGGGCAGAGTGTTGAGGGCAGAGGGCAGACTGTTGAGGGCAGAGTGTTGAGGGCAGAGTGTTGAGGGCAGAGTGTTGAGGGCAGAGTGTTGAGGGCAGAGTGTTGATGGCAGAGTGTTGATGGCAGAGTGTTGATGGCAGAGTGTTGAGGGCAGAGGGCAGAGTGTTGAGGGCAGAGTGTTGAGGGCAGAGTGTTGAGGGCAGAGGAGAGAGGGCAGAGTGTTGAGGGCAGAGGGCAGAGTGTTGAGGGCAGAGGGCAGAGTGTTGAGGGCAGAGTGCTAAGGACAGAGGGCAGAGTCTTGAAGGCAGATGGCAGACTGTTGAGGGCAGATGGCAGACTGTTGAGGGCAAAGGGCAGAGTGTTGAAGGCAGAGGGCAGAGTGCTGAGGGCAGAGGGCAGAGTGTTGAGGGCAGATGGCAGACTGTTGAGGGCAGATGGCAGACTGTTGAGGGCAGATGGCAGACAGTTGAGGGCAGAGGGCAGAGTGTTGAGGGCAGAGGGCAGAGTGTTGAGGGCAGAGGGCAGAGTGTTGAGGGCAGACTGTTGAGGGCAGAGTGTTGAGGGCAGAGTGTTGATGGCAGAGTGTTGAGGGCAGAGTGTGCAGGGCAGAGTGTTGAGGGCAGAGGGCAGAGGGCAGAGGGAAGAGGGCAGAGGGCAGAGGGTTGAGGGCAGAGGGCAGAGTGTTGAGGGCAGAGTGTTTAGGGCAGAGTGTTGAGGGCAGAGGGCAGACTGTTGAGGGTAGAGGGCAGACTGTTGAGGGCAGAGGGCCGAGTGTTGAGGGCAGAGGGCAGGAGGAAGAGTGTTGAGGGCAGAGGGCAGAGTGTTGAGGGCAGAGGGCAGAGTGTTGAGGGCAGAGGGCAGAGTGTTGAGGGCAGAGTGTTGAGGGCAGAGCGTTGAGGTCAGTGCGTTGAGGGCAGAGTGATGAGGGCAGAGGGCAGAGTGTTGAGGGCAGAGGGCAGAGTGTTGAGGGCAGAGGGCAGAGTGTTGAGGGCAGATGGCAGACTGTTGAGGGCAGATGGCAGACTGTTGAGGGCAGAGGGCAGAGTGTTGAGGGCAGAGGGCAGAGTCTTGAGGGCAGAGGGCAGAGTGTTGAGGGCAGAGGGCAGAGTGTTGAGGGCAGAGGGCAGAGTGTTGAGGGCAGACTGTTGCGGGCAGACTGTTGAGGGCAGAGGAGAGAGGGCAGAGTGTTGAGGGCAGAGGGCAGAGTGTTGAGGGCAGAGTGTTGAGGGCAGAGTGTTGAGGGCAGAGGAGAGAGGGCAGAGTGTTGAGGGCAGAGGGCAGAGTGTTGAGGGCAGAGGGCAGAGTGTTGAGGGCAGAGGGCAGAGTGTTGAGGGCAGAGGGCAGAGGGCAGAGGGCAGAGGGATGAGGGCAGAGGGCAGAGTGTTGAGGGCAGAGGGCAGAGTGTTGAGGGCAGAGTGTTGAGGGCAGAGGGCAGAGTGTTGAGGGCAGAGTGTTGAGGGCAGAGTGTTGAGGGCAGAGGAGAGAGGGCAGTGTGTTGAGGGCAGAGGGCAGAGTGTTGAGGGCAGAGGGCAGAGTGTTGAGGGCAGAGGGCAGAGTGTTGAGGGCAGAGGGCTGAGGGCAGAGGGCAGAGGGATGAGGGCAGAGGGCAGAGTGTTGAGGGCAGAGGGCAGAGTGTTGAGGGCAGAGTATTGAGGGCAGAGTGTTGACGGCAGTAAGTGCGTCAGTTTGTGAACATATATTTTGAATATTTTACAGTATCCGGTTTCCACCAAATTTGTCAGGGTCAAAGTGCAGGATTAAACAAATCTGTACATTTCCATTCAGGTGATCGTTTGCTAATGCCTGGTACTCATTTTAGGTTTCACCTGTACAGCACTTGCACTGTGCTTGAGAAAACAATTGTGTTTAATATAAACCTACAAGGGACTTGTATCCTGCCTCACTCTCTCACTATATAATCCACTCTTTCACTTTTTACTACTCGCTCTCTAATACTCTCTTTACTAATAACTCTCTCCTACTCACTATCAACTACTCATTCTACTGCTTATTCTACTATATATATTGATGATACTCCCCACAGCAGCTACTCACCTCGCTGCGGGAGATCGGTGCCCCCTTGGAGCGGCACATCGCCGAGTGCAGACCCGCAGTTGAAGGGATTAGTGCCCACGGTGAGCGAGGGCCGAGAAGGTAACCCCTACTTCCTGTGTCCCATTGTTCTATCCTTGCCTTTCCCCTTCTGCCCCTTCTCCCCCCTTCCTTACGGCACATTCTAATCGGAAACCGTGTACCCTAACTGTGATAAGTTAGCACCTCTCCACTGCACCAGCTGCTGACAGACTCCCTTTTGCAGCACACTCTGCTCTACAGGACCCCTTATTGCCCATCGACAGCCCTAGGGCCCTAACAGACCCAAACCATCAAGGGAGTGCAAGAGGGCTCCCAACCACCCCTCTCCCTTTCCCTTTTCTGTTTCCCTGTATCACCTCCTATTTGTTCTCTTCTCTTTTCTCCTCTCTTTCATTCTCGTTCTCATTCTTTTTCCCTTGAGTCCCTATAATTGGGTCGTCTCTCCCTTTCTCTTTAAAACACACCCCTGCCCGTAATTCTACCCCAAAAAACGTTTAAATCTTTTGGGAAGACCGAGGCTTCCCCCTCCCACTGCCACTTGGCTTCACCTACACATTGCACCCGTTCCCTGCAGGTTCACCACTCACTGCACAGCGCCGCCCCCACTGATCTGCCCTTGCTGCATTAGCACTATGACCTCCCCATGCCCACTGTGAGCGGTCACATGGAACGTTCACGGTCTAACACACTACATAAAGCAGAAAAAGATCTTGGCGTACCTGCAATCTAAACGTGCAGATGTAGCTTTGTTGCAGAGAACGCACCTACATGCAGTAGAATCGGACAAGCTGCGGCGAGACTGGGTAGGGAAGGTGAAACATAGTAATGTGCAGGCTGAGGCTCCTGGAATTGAGGGCCCAACCCGCAAGTGCGGGGTAGCAATTCTCCTCCGGAAATCCCTTCTGGCGACAGTGACAAAGACCTGGATGGATACTGAGGAGCGGTACGTTTTCGCACAGCTCAGATAGGTGATCATCATATATGCCAGAGGCGCAACTAGAGCCAAATTTCGGGGGGGGAGGGGGCTAAGAAAAAAATTCGGGGGGGCTGAACCTTTAATCAGTAGGCAAAGTGGAGCTGCAGGGGCTCTTAGAAGGGGTGAAACAATGGCAAGGCCTAATTAACATTCAAATGGTCTTTTAAAGACCTGTAAAATGTTCGGGTGCGGCTTTGTGTGTGCCTGGGATCTGTCTCATCCCGGGCTGCCACACACGACGGGGGGCTGAAGCCCGGTGAGTCCAATGTATGTTGTGCGCCTGATATATGCGTAGGATCGGTCTACGCTCCAACAGGGGCGAAACAAGTGTTCTTCTTGAAGTTAGAGTTCTGTCAGAAATAGGCGCCTCTCAATTCCTCATAGGCGGGGATTGGAACCTAGCGAGGGACCCAATTCTGGATAGGACCAGATCGCTGAATAGGAGCAATGCACCTGACTGGGCATTGCTGGAGGACGTGATGCAAGATAACGCACTGATAGATCACTGGCGCTTGAGTCACCCCACAGATACAGAATAAACCTTTGCCTCTCAGTTGCACAGCATGCTATCCCGCCTGGATTATTTTCTCACTTCCCACAGGGTAGTACAGCTCACCCAGAAATTCTAAATTCTGGAGGCGGGCCTCTCAGACCACTCCCCTGTCCTCCTCTCAAATGAACTAGGACTGTCCAGTCCTGGACCCAAGTCCTGGCGACTGACTATCAAGCCTACCGGGCCTCCACTGATAAATCCCTCTTACAGATCCACGTCATCGAGTTCTTAGCGGACAATTGGGGATCTGTCGACTTCAGCCGAACTCTATGGGCGGCAGCAAAGAACACTATAGGCGGCAGACTCATGGGGGATTCGGCTCAAGCCAACAAGCAAAAAAAAGACAAACAAAGAATGCTGGAAGTCGGCATCAGATAGTATACTCTCCTCTGTTCTGTACTTCCCACCTCACTACATCACAAGTCTCTCGAGCAGGCAAAAATGGCTTTAAATAGCCTTTTTACCACCAAAGCTGAATATACTTTGCAGAGAATGAAGGGGAGGCACTAAGAGCACAGGGAAAAAGCGGGGAGGCTCTTGGCAGCTCCATTCCGCCAACGGAGAAGTGCGGCTCACTGGTTAGAGGAGGCAAACCTGGAAGCAGAGGTCAGCCCGGGACCAGGGTTCAATTCCCGGCTCGGCGGGGTCTTGAGTCCTAAAATGTCCATGGACTCGACAATTCAAACAACGGTGCCCACTCGGTTCACGGGTTCACACTCTGCAACTCTGGGCAATAGCTTGCTTAATCTTCACAACGGCCCCTCGCGGCGGGATGCCTGGCTTTCACCTTGCGGATACCCTGCCGGGGTTATCTCACAGGGGAATACCAGGACGGGTTTCCTAAGCAAGCGCTTAGAAACCGGTTGGTGATTTGCGCTATATAAATCCCTGCACATTTACATTTACAACGTGAGGCATCCATGGCTATCTCAGCCATCAGATCAACGACTGGTGATATTCTTACCCGACCCAGGATATAACGAACAAATTCGACTCCTTTTATAAGACCCTGTACACCCCAGGCCCAACGATAGAGGCAGACAGATTGACTTCATTTCTGCGGGAGGCGAAACTCCCCCACCTCTCGGACAAAGGAAGAAGGGGAGATCAGCAACGAGGGAATCTCCTCAGCGATAGCGAAACTGCCCTAACGTAAAGCCCCTGGCGAGGATGGCTACCTGGTGGAGTTTTACCACTGGGCGGGGGAAGAGGTGGTCACTACACTGCAGGCTGCGTTTTGTGAAGCAGAACAGTCAGCTTCCCTGGGTCTCATTTGCAATAATGCTGTCATAGCCGTTAAACCCAAACCCAGGAAGAACCCCCTAGAGTGCGGGAGCTATTAGCCTATCTCGCTGTTAAACTGCGACATAAATATTCTGACAAGTATACTAGCCACACGCCTCCGCAAAGTCATGTCATTCCTAGTGCACGCCTCACAGGTGGGCTTTGTACCAGTCCAATCCTCTTGGAACCATCTGAGTACTCTCGCCCATGCCCTGTGGGCATCCAAGGGACTCCCTGCGAACGCCATTGCCCTCTCCTTCGATGAGAAGGCATTTAACCTGGATCGAGTGGGAATACCCCTTATGAGTGATGGAACATTATGGATTTTGGGCTCAATTTCTAGCTAAAGTGGGCCTCCTATACTTGAACCCCACGCCGCAAGTGAATTGTGGTGGATTCCTATCTGACCCCTTCCTCATACATAGGGGGACATGCTAGGGATGCCCCCTTTCGCCACTTCTCTTCCTCCTGGCTATGGAGCCACTGGCCGCCTTCACTGGAGTGCCACTTCAACTAGGCGAATCCAAATAATATCTATATGCGGATGACATCTTGTTAACACTCACGGACCTGACCCGCTCCTTGCCGTCCCTACTCCAGACTATTGATGACTTTTCCTCCCTCTCCGGGTATAAAATCAACTGGGGCAAAAGTGAAGCACTTCCCCTCTTGGATGAGACCAAAAAAGCGGCTATACATGGGTTTTCCTTCATATGGCAACAATTGCACCTTAAGTATCTGGGAGTTCTTGATAATAAAGGCCTAGCAAGCGTGATTGAGGACAACTTCAACCCGCTTATTACCCAGATGCAGCGAAACTTCAAAAAAAATGGAAGGCCTTGGGACTTTTGCTGTGGGGTAGGGTGCAGGCTGTCCGCATGGTAATGCTACTGCGCTTCAACTATACCGTGGGGATGCTGCTGATGCAAGTGTCTCTCACAACCTTGGGGCAGATAGATTCCAAGATAATCAAAGTTGTTTGTGTGGGTCTGAGCAAAGCAGGGCATAGCCATGTCCAAGCTACAAGCCTGCCGTACCCATGTAGGACTTGGCCTCCCATCGGTAGAACTCTATCCATTGGCGTTATATCTTTCCCAAATGGCGTGCTTTTTACCAGACTGATCGGACCCACCACAATGGGTTCTGTTGGAACGCCACCTACTTTCGGCCGAGGGTGGACTATCTGCCCTATATATGACGAAGCCTGGGAACAGTGGTACAGTACACCAGATCACACCAGCCACACGAATGGCCTGGGACCGGGCACACAAGCTGCTGGGGGCACACCCAGGTCTGCATGAGACGGCCCCACTATGGGTAAACTAAGCTATCCGTATAGGGGGGAATGCTTGAAGTGGCAGGTTGTCAGGCAGTGGGTATACATACCATTGATCAGATTATCTACAACGATTCCCTGAGAATGCTGGCACAACTCTGGGAGGAGCATGGTCTCCCCACAAAACAGTCATGTAGATATACCCAGCTACAATATTGTTTGCGACAGTGCTTGGGCCCCCCCTTGGAACCTGTCTTCATCTCCGGTGCTGTCATTTCTTCTCACCTGGATAAAGTACAAAGGGTTCATGTCTGGACTGTATGGGGTGGTATTGTCGCACAGCTTCTCGACACCCCTTGGGGCTGACGTTATGTGCCAGATGGCAGGAACGGCTGGCGATCACATACGAAGATGAAGAATAGGCAGATATACAAGAAGCCCTAGACAATGGCGCAAGGGACGCATGGATGAAATTCTGCCTCTTTAAAGTTTTGCAGGACTGGTCCTGGACGCCCACAAAATTGCACAGAGCGTGTCTCCTCCCCATGCCAACTGCTGGAGAAGTCCCAACTCCCTATGTGACATAGCACACATCATCTGTAGTGCTACTCGGTGCAGGCTTTTTTGGGAGTGCATGGGATGGACCCTGAGCACCACCATGCCACTCTGCCTACGGCTTAGGCCCCCTGAGGTTCTCCTGCATGACTTGCAGCGGTTCCCGGACCTATCCAGACCGCAATGCCACCTCTTTCATACAGCTTTGGCCACGGCCGAACTCTGCATACTGCGCCAATGGAGGGCTGACTCCTCCAACACAAGAGTCCTTGCTGATAGCTATGATTCAAGCGGCCTCCCATGAGAGGATCATATATAACCTGCAGGACCAATCAGAGACTTTCCTAGAGGTATGGACACACTTTCGGCGCATAGAGGTGCCGGACGTGGATGTAAATGTAAATGTAAATGTATAGGCATTTATATAGCGCACTACTTACCCGGAGGGTCCCAAGGTGCTTCGACCGCTGCGAAACCCTTCCTGGCTTCCCTGAGAGATGGTCCCTTAATGGGTATCTCCAGGGTGAGACCAGGCATCCCCGGCGGTCTGGTGGGGCCGTTAGTGAAGATGAGGCAAGCTAATGCCCAGAGTTGCCGAGTGTGATCGCTGATCAGAGTGGGCACCGAAGCGAGAGAATTATCGAGTCCGCTGACCCTGGTCCAGAAACCTGCCGCGCCGGGAATCGAACCCTGGTCCCGGGCTGTCCTCTGCTCTCGCGTCTGCCGCCTCTAACCAGTGAGCCACACTACTTCATGGAGATGTGTCTGCAGCAAGCTCTGGTGATTGAATGCATAGCGCCCCACAGCTGCTCTAGAAGCCATCATATACCCCTCACTTTCATTTCCACTCTTTGACGCACTCCCTGTTTTGCTCTTTTCTCCTTTTTTAAACTTCTACTCGCGATATCTACCCATTCCAATAATTCCCCTACTTAGCTCTGCTTCAGTCCTCCCGCCTCCTCCTCAGCACTACTACTGTTCTCACTGTTACTATTATTATTATTACCTCTGTCATGTTCATTGCCATTATTATTATTGCAGTTGTCAGTCGCTTTCCTTTTTTCCCTCCCCCCTCCATCTCTCCCATACTTCTCCCCCTCTGGCACACCGACACCCACCCTCATACCAGCCCAAACATTACAGCGCTGCCACATGACCGCAGGTCTCGGCTGACATACTGTCAAACCTCCAAAGGCCTCGTATTTTTTCCTGGTTCCTTCGCCAGGACCTATCAACACCTTCCCCTCCCTCCCCCCCCCCCCACACCACTCCTGTACTGACCTTTTGTTTGTCCCTCAAGAGGAAACAAGGTACTAGCAAGGCACCACATATTCTTCTACAAACACTTTGGGGGTCAAGGGGGGAGGAGTGCGAGCTGAGGTAGAGTGGTGTTTTCATACAGCCCGGTAGGGGAGGAGGCACAAAAGTGTAACTGCGCGGGCACGCACATGCACCCCCCCTTGGTTCCCCCCTACCCTTCCTTTTTCCCGCTATCACCCTCATTTATAGATTGCAGTGGATGATTGTCATCCGTAGGCTTGAGGTGTCATATTACACGTTTGTGTTGACTATGTATATGTAGCCCAGAATGGTGTATGTACAACCCTACTTTATTTTCTATGTTAAATTGTTTAAATAAGCAATGAAGAAATACAACACAAAGTAAACTTTTGGAAAATTGGTGACCAGGTCACAAGTCAGGCGCACAGCACGGGGTGAAATATAACAAAATGAAATGTCGTTTTAGTGAACTCCAAGAGAGAAGTGGGGACCGGTAACCATACAGTCCCCAGAAAACCCTGGATAGCAATCCAGAGTTCGTCACAATATTACACACGTATCTCCCTGAGCTCTATACAAATAAACACCAATGCAAGCTCTGCAAAAAGGAACAGTTCCAGTCTAGTGCAGTAGTAATGTCTCTCGTTATTGATAATGTATCCGTTGAAGTACACAAATCCAATGTTGTGATTTTCCAATACGTTTTAATGTTCATTTCTTCAAACAGATCCTTAAACAAGCTTCTTCAATTCAATCCTGTAACAGCCTTTTACAGGCTTCTTCAAATCAATCCTTATACAGCCAACATGTGTTTCGTCAGATGCAATATAATTGCATCTAATGACTTCATCAGGGCTTTAAGTTATCAAGTCCTTCCCTGGACTATTATTTCTTATAATCAAAGAATGGGACAAGTTGGGCATGCCTCATTACTCCCAAATCTGTGGAGTCTTTGTATCCTACGTAAATAAATGTCTTTCAGTGGTATTAGGTCCGAAGTACAGGATACACGTGTACATGTACCTGCTCGTATCTCCTATGCTCCCTCGTACAAAACCTTCGCTTTTGATCGTATATGACCATCCCGTAGCTAGAGTAGCTGTTGCTCAATGTCGGGGTAAGTATTCATGACCTCCCCATGCAGTGAGGTAATCTTTCAGCCTCGGATCACCCCCCCCCCAATTCCCCAACTCACACAATATGTATTCTGTTTCATCTTTAACGAAACAGGCTGCCTAGGTTCTCGCTGTAGTTGGCTCTGCAGTAACACAGTCGAACTTCTAATCAAACATCACTGTGCTTTAGGAACGCTTGTCTGGCTTATGGGGTCGCTGCCCTGGGGTAGAAACCTTAGATGCGTGGCGGCGGCCAGTCACGCACACAATGGTTCTCACAGATCGTCCAAGGTAGAATAGAGGCCATTTCTGCCTTTTATTTGGCTGAAGGGTATCCCTCATCCCATTGGCCATAATGCCATATACTACCGGAAGTGGGACGCTTAGAACAGATTAGAAAAGGACTGAAACTTTTCCAATACTTTACAATTCTATTGTGTTGTATGTGCGTTGATGGTCATTAATTACTTTGCAACTCGTCCTATAATGAAATTTCAGCACCAGGGACACATAAGTGGCCTTCAAAATGGGCACGTTCAACGGCCTAGGCTGTGGCATGTCATAGGCCGGTACAATCGACCTATAGCTGCAGTCCAAAATGGCTGCAGCACGGCTACTATTAAACATTCCCAGACGTCAGTCAATTAAACCCAGACTGAAGGAACTACTTTGGCTCCCTGTTCAAGCCAGAATTAAATTGAAATCCCTCAACCTGGCTCACCGTGCCATGCACGAAAGGGGTCCAGCACACATTCAAAACCTGGTCACCCACTACACTCCCCAACGACAACTCAGGTCCAGCTCAAAGCTTCTCATGAAGAGTACTGTAATCAAAAGAGCCAGATAGGGGGGGAAGGTCTTTTTCCCATTTGATACCTAAACTCTGGAACAGTTTAGGTCCCATTATCCGATCTATCCAAGAAGAAACACAGTTCGGAAAAAAACTTAAGACTTGACTCTTCCCACAGGACTAGTCTCCTTCCCCTACTGTACTGCTCCCTTAGCGCTGAGATGCCCAAGGGTAGTCACGCGCTCTACAAATACCATAAACATAAACATAGCTCTTGCTAGTGCTATTAACTGTGACCTTAGTTTTAAAACCGCTCACTATTCCCTTTTCAGTCGGCACCAGTAAGAGTTATTCGTTCACTGCCCAGCCAAGTGTAGTATTTTCTAGATTGTTTGCGAAAGACATGTCTGGATAGGGAGTTAGGAAGGGGCCGAACTTCAAGAGTTCTACTTCTGGTATGGCATTTTACTGAGCTACTTTGACCCTACTATCATCAATCCACCTACCTCCTGCTTATCTATATGAAATGGTTACCTAACCGCTGCTCACGGAGAGACCACTTATGTTGCAAGAGCACAAGTTGGGTTCCATAGCTTGGGTGAGGAGGATTAACACATGCTGGTCAGAGGCATGTAGAAGATCCTGCTGTCATGTACGTCGTAACATGTCAGTTAGTTCAGTTCAGTTCACAAACTTTATTCGGATAGAAAATGTATCCATAAAAGTGCAACAATAATTAAAAAGAGGAAAATTAGCAATATGTAATAGCAAGAATTACAGTTGTATAAATATAACATGAGATTCTTAGATGTATTGTATTGTATTGTATTGTATGTTGCACTTATATATCACAAACTGCCACCCTACGGGTATCCAGGCGCTTTTAGAGAAAACCTAATCAGATGGAAACTGCAGATAGCAGGGCTGAATAGTGAGCACCGGAATCTCAGATTTTGGCAAATAACCAGGTCTTTAGGCTCCTACTGAAACCTATCAGGGAGTCGGCTTGCCTGATGTTCTGGGGCAGCTCATTCCACAGCCGGGACGCTACTATGCAGAAAGCCCTGCCTCCCATCCTGGCTCTCTTGAATCTGGTGGTTGTTGCTAGACTCAGACTGGAAGAGCGAAGAAGCCTAGTGGGCTTGTACCATGTAAATCTTTCCTGCATTGGTAGGGGGCCCATACTGTGCAATGCTCTATAGACAATGCACAGTGATTTAAATGTGACTCTGTCCCTTACAGGCAACCAGTGGAGATCTCTCAAAGCCCTTGTGGTCGAGGAACTGCGTGGTCTATTAAGTGCCAGCTTGGCTGCCAAAGACTGGACTCGCTGCAGCCCCTGCAAGATATATGAAGGGGCACCTAAATATAGGGAATTGCAGTAATCCAGTCTGCACAAGATTATGCTCCTTACCACCAGGGGCCTGGCCTCATCGGGTAGAAGAGGGAGAATCTGTCTGAGTGCTTTTAGCAAACCAAAGCAGACGCTGATGGTTTTGTTAGTTTGCGAAACCATTTGAAGATTGTCATCAAACAGTACTCCCAGGTTACGCACTGTCTTAACTGGGACACAGAGATCGGCCCCCGGGGAGAACCTAAGCTCACACTGTGACTGCTGATTCAATTTCGCAGCCGAGCAATAGACTACCTATGTTTTACCCTCGTTAAATTGTAGGGAGTTTGCATTAAGCCAACCAGAGACCCGACACATGCATTCCTGGAATGTGTCCATAGATACTGCATGTTTCCCTTCAAGGGAAAACACCAGTTGGGTGTCGTCAGCGTAATTGATCAGGTCGATCCCATTAGATTTTATAATGGGGATCAAAGGCCGCAGATATATATTAAAAAGGACAGGGCTGATCGACGTGGTGATCCAGGGACCTGGAAGAAACATACGGAGTCATGATCACTACCTGTTGTCTACCTGACAGGTATGATTGTAGCCATTTCAGAGCTTTGCCTTTCACCCCCAGTTTCTCCAGTCTGTCTAACAGGACTGCGTGGCTTACCGTGTCAAATGCGGCCGACATATCCAACAGCACTAGTACTGATAAATTACCATTGTCGGCTGGCATTAGCAGTGTGTCCAGCATGGTAGCCAGCGCAGTTTCTGTCCCATGGCTTGGGCGGAACCCAAACTGATCCCTATCCAGTAAGCGGTTATTTTCAAGATAGCTCAACAAAGATCTGCTAACAGCCTTTTCCAGGATTTTTATAGGGTAGGGCAGGAGAGATATAGGCCTACAATGAGCTAGGATAGTTGGGTCCAGCGAGGGTTTCTTGAGTAGGGGAGTTACCATTGCCTGCTTCCATACCTCCGGCACTACTACTTCCTCCAGGGACTGGAAACAGATCAGTCGCATCCAGGGAAATAGCTCTGGCCCATACTCCTTCCAGATCTTATGAGGAAGGGGGTCTAAAGGGGAGCTAGAAGATACACTGAGAGCAAGGCTGTTAAAAAGCTCTTCTGTGAGAGGTTGAAAACTCTCAATGGATGATACTGCCCGTGGTTCCTCCTCGGCAGTCTGAAGGAGTGCGTCCTGACTGCTGGCCTTACCCTGAGCAAGCCCCCCACAATTTTGGCAATCTTTTCTTCAAAGAAGATAGCGATTTCATCACAGAGCTTTTGTGTTGCAACCATCTGTTGCTCGTGCAGTCCGGGCTGGAAAGGTCCCTTATAATATTAAAGAGAGTTTTTGTGCTGTTCGGTGATTGAAGTATAGAGGTGGCATAAAAAAGAGCCTTTGATTTAACGATGGCCCCTTTATATTTAGTCTGCACTATCTTCAGCAGTCTCGTATCAGACTCTAAATAGAGTCTTCACCACTTCCTTTCTGCCTGTCTACACTGATTACGTAATAATTTCAGCTCCTCACTAAACAAGGGGGCTGACGGTTTCCTTCTGTTCCTTATCTTTTTCAAGGGGACAAGTTTATCAAGGGTATCAGTGATATAATTACAATAGGCAAGATTATTCTTACCCACCGAATTACCCGGAGCAAAAGGTGTCTGATTGGTGAAGGTTGGATCTGTTTTATTTTTTGATAATTTAGACCAGTCCCTTCCCTTTCGGTAAGTTGCAGGGCAGGCATTTTTATTCACATGGGTGGATATAGTGATCTTAAAGTGAATCAGGGAGCGGTCAGTCCAACATTGGGGTAGTATGCCAGTCACCTCTGTCTCAGTCTGATTAGCAAACACAAGATCTAGTACATGTCCACCTGAGTGGGTTGGTTTCAATATCAGCTGATCAAGGCCGCAATTCTCACATATATGTTGTAGGTCCTTCACAGGGCCGGACTGGGAACCAGAACCGGCCCTGGCAAAGTGCTCGGCCGGCCCCCCTCTCCTCCCGGAGGGAGGGGGGAGAGGTGCGACCGTGCTCTGTGACGTGGCCGGTTTTCGGCCATTTTTGTTACAGGGCCGTTTTTGCAGCATAACGGCCCTGTAACAAAAACGGCCCCCAGGGGCCCAAAACCGGCCCCCAACCATGCGGCCCAACGGGGGATTGCCCGGTGCCCTTAACGGCCAGTCCGGGCCTGGTCCTTCAGGTGACTCCCTAAGGACCCATTGTCCCATAGGTTGAAATCCCCTAGGAGCAACAGTCTGGAGTGAGTTAAGGCCAGGGCGGCGATAGTGTCAAACAACGCCTGGTACTACGTATCTAGGCCCGGAGGCCTATAACAACCTATACCGGTTAGCATCCTTCCTTTTGTTTCTTGCAGGGTGAGGCCCAGCAGTTCTATCCCTACGACCTCATCGATCTGAAGGGGAGCAAAGTTCCACCTCTCCTTAAATGGTATTTTAAAACAAAGATTCATCATACATAGATCACTAGTGCATAAACCAATCCATTAGTTAATTAGGAACTGTCTGTACATTGTTAAAACTCAATCCATAAGCATTGACTTGCGTGCCCCGGTAGCAATTCTCAAAAATGTGCTTAAACGAAAGACCAATTCTTAATTTTCTAAGGCAAGCATATGTGAATAGGTGGAGGCCAGGCTGATAGGCTTACTCTTAGTGAAAAATGGGAGAAGAAGCCACTTAATATATTTCATATAGAATTTGCAGAAAAACAAGAAATGCTGGGTTGATTGACCACTCAACCCGTCACATGGGCAGGGTAGTGAATCAAGCTTCAAGTGGTAACCCATAGGAAAACACAATGCAAATTTCACTGTCCCAGCCTTCAAGCGGAATAAGAGGATCCTTTCCCAATGACTCATGGGTAGGATGAGATAGCTCGATAAAGGGTAGCAGTGCCGTTCATTAGCCATATAACTGGAGACGAGGGATTCCTTAGATTCCAGCGCAGTTCTCGCAGTGTAATATGACAAATAAAGCGCGATTCTAAGTTCTTTTTTGTTTACGTTTTCCACTTCACTAGGGTTTAAGAAAATAGAGCCCTTGTTAACACTGCATAAGCTCTCGTACACTCCAGATAGCCAAGGAATTGACATCCCCCTTTCACACTTCAGACAATCTGTTTTGATGCTTTGTGTTAATGTGGCTGCCTGGTTCTTCCAAACTGATATCCAGAAGAGGGCGGGGCGTGCAAGTATAAAATCAGATATGTAATTTAGATTCAATTCCCTAAGGCAAATATATTGTGGGGTCGAGATTTGGATGCTCAGCAGCTTTCTACAAAACCGATTTACTTCCTGCTGTATGCAGGAGCTATCTGATGTGCCCCAAATCTCAGCACCATACATAGCCACTGGGACAAACTGAAGTTTAAACATTTTTAAGATAGCTAAAATAGCACCTGTATTCTTAGGTCGGGGAAAGCTAAAAATGGAGTTGATGTTCTTTGAGAACTTGCTTCTTGAGTGAGTAAGGTGCTCAGTCCAGGAGCTGTTCGCAGTGATCCAGCGCTCCAACTAAAATACTTTATAAATGATGTCACAATCCACTACCACACTTACCAATCAATACCAGGCCCATAAGAAACAATAGAGCAGCTGAATCATGAGGTGAATGGATCAAATATGTTGCTTTTGATGCTAGCTACAATAAACAAGACCAGCTTGTCATTTTAAAAGTTTATTTTAAAATTCATAATTGGTTAATCTTTCTTAACTCTCTTTATTAAAATCAAACATTTAGTTTTATTAATTCAGTTAAATGCATTAAACATTGGCACAAAAATAACTGTCAATTAAGCATTGCTCAAAATAATGAATCAAGAAAAACATAAATCTTATTCCCTAAGTTAGCTTTCTGACCTGAAAGGGAAACAAATTAATAAACAGTAGAATGCTTACAGTCCATAGGAAATCGGACAGCACTTCGCCCTCAGGAAACAGTCAGCCCCAATCCCTTCAAGAGAGCCAATTTTATATCATTTTTGCTCTCAAATTTAACTAAACGTATTTCTTTTTAAAAGTTCAGCACTCTGATTCGTTGATGGCTGTCAGACCACCAAAGCCACCTCTTCCAGGGTATGAACGTCACCCTGCTATTGTTCGTTGGCATAGAGTGACATGACTTCCGAGCTTTGCAACATTTTAAAAGTTGCCTTTCTGACTTCCACCGGATCACTGACAGAATTTCGACCTCATAAAGATCGACCTACAAGAATATCGAGTCAACAATATCGAGGGCAAAAATATCGACATCCTATCTACAACATGATAAGTACAAAAATATCGAAAAAATAATATAGATGTAAAAAATATCGATGTTAAAAATATCGATTTTTTTTCTTTTAATATATAAATGTAAAATTAAGTATATAACACTAATAAATTAAATATACATATTTAAAAGTATCTAATAATGTGTAAGATTAATAAATAATACATATATATTAATAATACATTAATTAAATATATACACTAAATATATAATATATATGTACTGAACAATAAGTATTAATAATTATTTTACTAATTTATAAATTATTAAAATATATTCTAATTTACTAATACATTTACAAACATAAAACAATAACATAAATAAAATGTAAGTAATATAAAAAATAAAATAAACATTTTATTTTTTAACAATTAATTATATAAAACGTTGGATAGCGTAAGGGTAAAAATTACTATTCCTACTCCAGAGAGTGCAACAGTAGGGAAAGCGTTTGATAGCGTAGGGGTAAAACTCCTATTCCCACTCCAGAGAGTGCAACAGTAGGGAAAGCGTTGGATAGCGTAGGAGTAAAAATTACTATTCCCACTACAGAGAGTGCAACAGTAGGGAAAGTGTTTGATAGCGTAGGGGTAAAATTACTATTCCCACTCCAGAGAGTGCAACAGTAGGGAAAGCGTTGGATAGCGTAGGAGTAAAAATTACTATTCCCACTCCAGAGAGTGCAACAGTAGGGAAAGCGTTGGATAGATTAGGGGTAAAAATTACTATTCCCACTCCAGAGAGTGCAACAGTAGGGAAAGCGTTGGATTGCGTAGGGGTGCAAATTACTATTCCCACTCCAGAGAGTGCAACAGTAGGGAAAGCGTTGGATAGCGTACGGGTAAAAATTACTATTCCTACTCCAGAGAGTGCAACAGTAGGGAAAGCGTTTGATAGCGTAGGGGTAAAATTACTATTCCCACTCCAGAGAGTGCAACAGTAGGGAAAGCGTTGGATAGCGTAGGAGTAAAAATTACTATTCCCACTCCAGAGAGTGCAACAGTAGGGAAAGCGTTGGATAGCGTAGGGGTAAAAATTACTATTCCCACTCCAAAGAGTGCAACAGTAGGGAAAGCGTTGGATTGCGTAGGGGTACAAATTACTATTCCCACTCCAGAGAGTGCAACAGTAGGGAAAGCGTTGGATAGCGTACAGGTAAAAATTACTATTCCCACTCCAGAGAGTGCAACAGTAGGGAAAGCGTTGGATAGCGTAGGGGTAAAAATTACTACAATCTTTGAGTCCCGGCCTAAGTAAGGAATAGGTATAACAGACTCTGAAAATAAACAACACCACCACCTATAGCCCATACCGGGTCCAATTTAATTAATATTAATATTTGAATTGAATGACAGTGATTCTTTTCTTTTCTTCCACCAATCAATTGTTCTTTTGACCCTAATAGAACATATCCAGTTTTGGCGAGGCCCCTAAAATATGCCCGTTCGAAGCGAGTTTTAAAATCATTGAAGGTAAGAATGAGCACCAAACAACTATACAAAAGTGTTAACTATTTTTACTAAAGAGGCACAGAAACATATCATCTCTCTTCAATTAGATACCGGATTTTAAAATAAAAAGAATAAAGAAAAAGTCCAGACAAAATCTGAGGATAAAAGGAATACCATCGATAAAAGCCTGAAAGATTACACAGAGGTAATAAGCGACTATCAGCTACCACCCAACAGTGCAGAACCATTCTTTAAGCACGTTTCTAATAACTATCATATCTACCTTCAGGCCAAATACAGCCAGTGATCCCAAAGTGTATGTCCAGGGAATGACCTAACTGGCGCCCAGGACCCACTGATAGAGGAACGGTGTTACATCCTTTCGCCTACATTTAGGTGAGACCATTGGTATTATTATTTGTAGATACAATGGTCTTCTCTCACTCCCTATTTTAAGGAGTCCCTCACGAATAATGATTTCCACATAAGAAGAATATTTGAGGGACATGAAATGTTGTATATGAATTCCTACAAGCTTAATGGAAATATGAACTGTATATTTGCCATATGTGTTAATTGTTGAGCTTAAAGAGCCAATGCAGACGGTACCCACATTAATGAAAATTGTAAATGCCCATATAACTGGTTGGTGTGGAGTACTAGCACACATACATCCTAAATAGTAGGGTGACATGGAATACAAAGTCTTTTGAGCAGAGTAATATGAATTCGAGGCTGATAGAGTCTGATATGATATTATCTCGCCCCCTATACAGGGAAAGTGAAGTCTTTCTTGTACGGAAAACCCCTACTAAGAAGTCCTGAGGAAGGTGCCACATTATCGAGTGTAAAGCACCGAAACGCGTCGACGCATTTCTACATGAGAGAATCCACTCCTAGCTCAAACACACCGGATGTACATGTATTACTGTCACATGTGTGTTATGGTGTACGGGCCATTTTCTGTTAGTGGATCCAAGAATCAAGAGTGGTAGAAACATCAGAGTGCCACCATTTTTAAGGGGTCTCTTCTCTTCTTTTTCTTTATTATATGCATTGTAGATAGTAACATATGTTTGTGCTTATGAAATGTAATGTAATGTGAATGTACTCATATGCTTTACAGTTTTATAGTGTTCAGTGATATATTGTCGATTAACTTTTTACTTTTCAGGGAAAGGTTTCTTTGAAATTTTAAATGTACACTTTTTTTTATTGTATACTCCTGTTTTATTTTAATAAAAATCTAGATTGTTAACAAATTTTCTTTGTCGTGGGAATCATTATAAATTTCTCTGTCCTTTTGACGGTGATCTACAGCAACCTGTTATACAGGGGCTATAGTGCAACCGTGTGAGCATTGACACCAGTGATTCATTGATACACCCCAGGGATTTCCCTTGACTTTTTGTCCTTTGTGCCCTGTTCCCTGGCGACAGCGGGGTAACCTCTCTTTTGAAATCTGTAAAAATTACTATTCCAACTCCAGAGAGTGCAACAGTAGGGAAAGCGTTGGATAGCGTAGGGGTAAAAATTACTATTCCCACTCCAGAGAGTGCAACAGTAGGGAAAGCGTTGGATAGCGTAGGGGTAAAAATTACTATTCCCACTCCAGAGAGTGCAACAGTAGGGAAAGCGTTGGATTGCGTAGGAGTACAAATTACTATTCCCACTCCAGAGAGTGCAACAGTAGGGAAAGCGTTGGATAGCGTACGGGTAAAAATTACTATTCCCACTCCAGAGAGTGCAACAGTAGGGAAAGCGTTGGATAGCACAGGGGTCAAAATTACTATTCCCACTCCAGAGAGTGCAACAGTAGGGAAAGCGTTGGATAGCGTAGGGGCAAAAATTACTATTCCCACTCCAGAGAGTGCAACAGTAGGGAAAGCGTTGGATAGCGTAGGAGTAAAAATTACTATTCCCACTCCAGAGAGTGCAACAGTAGGGAAAGCATTGGATAGCGTAGGGGTAAAAATTACTATTCCCACTCCAGAGAGTGCAACAGTAGGGAAAGCGTTGGATAGCGTAGGGGTAAAAATTATTATTCCCACTCCAGAGAGTGCAACAGTAGGGAAAGCGTTGGATAGCGTAGGGGTTAAAAATACTATTCCAACTCCAGAGAGTGCAACAGTAGGGAAAGTGTTGGATAGTATAAGGGTTAAAATAACATACTTATAAATAAACGACTTTTGTAATTATAAATAAATAAACTATTAAATAAATATAAACCATATACAATACCTATACTTAATTATAAAAAACATGCTTACCAAAATATATTTTACCTAAAATTAATGTAAAATAATACCATTTAATAATATTTAATTACCATTTAATAATTAATTAACAATTATATTATTAACAATACAATTAGTTTTAATACATTATTAATTAATTAAATTTACTTTACTTCCCACCATATTTCCCTATAAAACCACTACCCATAACATAACACATTTATCCAATAATGAATTAATAAAAAATAATTATCAAATAAATAAAACTAATTAAGTATTAAGTAAAATTAATTACCAATTAATTAAATTTATTTTATAATTCCTACTAATTATTAAGTAATTAACCTTAATTAAATTACTCCCCACCCTATTCCCCTATAAACCCACATCCCGCTACACAAAATATATATCAATTAATCAATTTTTTTCCTATTAATTATTAATAATTAGCAATTAATTATAATTATTTAATTAATCCTACTAATTATTAATCAACTTACCATAATTAAATTACTTCCCACCCTATTCGCCTATAAACCCACAACCCGCTACAGAACATATATATCAATTAATAAATTAAATAAAATTATTTTCCTATTATTTTCAAATAATTACCAATTAATTATAATTTATTAATAAATAATACTAATTAATCATAGATTTACCATAATTAAATTACTTCCCACCCTATTCCCCTATAAACCCACAACCCGCTCCGGTACTTAAACATACAATTTTCCTATAAATTAATTTATTATTATATAAAATTAATACACATATATTAGTAATTATTTTAAATACTTAAATTAAACATATAACACATACATAAGAAAAAACTATAAAATAATACAAATATCGATATTAGTGTCATCGAAATTAGTAACATCGATATATATGCTATCGATATTACTAACTTCGATATTACTTACATCGATATTAAGAATTTCGATATTACTTACCTTGGGTCGATATTCTGTCCTACGATATTCTTGACTTCGATATTATGCTCCTTCGATATTTCAGACTCGATATTATGGTAGGTCGATATTTCCAACTCGATATTTTGACTGTGTACACTTCCACCAAAGCTCGGCAAAATCATGCCTGTCACTTCCTCGGCCTTGTAAAAAGAACATCCATAGCAGTTCGTGAAAAAGTCTCTTTTGTTAGAGCCACAGTCATTTTCAAAGGTTATGTGAAAGCAAAGTTCCATGGAAAATTTCCAAGATGACTGCACTTGGCTCCAACTCTGCTCACGTACAGGCCGACCAACTTTTCTTCAGAAACAGAGGCTAGGCCTCAAACCACTCTCGGGCTAGTATTTAAACAAACACAAAAAAAGTGATTAATTCAGGTAAAGCAAACCCTTCTGTACCACCCAACCCTTGCTAATTATTAATTAACCCACTAATAAAAGACATCTAGCAAAAGCAGACAAATAAAGCAGCACATAAAATATCTACCATTCTTCATGTAATCCAGCTTTATGTTTCTGAAAGAGTAAAAAGATGATTAAATGATACACAGACAGACAATCACAACATAGGACAAACATGTAAGCACAAATAAAAAGCACATGCCATGAATGATCAGCCGCATATTAATAGTGACAAAGACAATAGGACAGACATGACAAACAAAACAATATTAATCACATGTTACAAAACAGACTTGCAAATGCAACAAGAGCACATGTTATTAATTCCCGCATGTTCATGTGTGGTGCAAACTTAATCTAGGTTGAATTAATTAAACAAATCATGCAACAGCTCATTAATAAATTAGTTCATGTTATGGGAGATTAAATCCACGAGTCAGAATAAAATATTTTCTGAAGCTCGCTTCATCAACTGCCTCATCTGGTGATTTTAAAATCACCAAACAACACCCAAAAATTTCAGAATTTTTCACCCATTTTGGAGACAACACACATTGGATTCTCTCGATATTAGTTTCCCTAAATCCCTGTTTCAGCTGTCTGATCATCTCTTTCAAACTGAACCCTTCGCATTTCCTCTAACTCATATTCCTTTTCTTGTTCCTTTCTGAGTTTATAAATCCTTCTCTTTTCTTTCTGATGCTTCCTCCTCTTGTGGATCAAACAACTAATTTTTAGCAGCATTATCACTATAATAATGACAATTACTGGATAGAGCACTTTGCCAATAATTGAACTACCAAGTTCAGAAAACCATTCTTTAATAGCCTCCATTCTCTTTCCAATTTTCTCAGTAAAAGTTTAATAGTGACAAAGACATTAGGACAGACATGACAAACAAAACAATATTAATCACATGTTACAAAACAGACTTGCAAATGCAACAAGAGCACATGTTATTAATTCCCGCATGTTCATGTGTGGTGCAAACTTAATCTAGGTTGAATTAATTAAACAAATCATGCAACAGCTCATTAATAAATTAGTTCATGTTATGGGAGATCAAATCCACGAGTCAGAATAAAATATTTTCTGAAGCTCGCTTCATCAGCAGCAAAGACGATTCCTAAATAAGGAAATTTACAGGTACTTGTCAATTTTTGATTGCCAGCAATAATGGCACTAAGCTGGCGCTTCCTGGGGCCACAAGACATAAGAAACGATTTATTAAAATTAATGCACAAATCCACACTGTCCATATGTTTAACAAAGGACTGTAAAAGAATGTGCAGGGAGTTAGGGGTGCGGCCTATGAGGACCGCATCATCAGCCTAAAGTAGAACGGGGAGAGGTTTCCCATGAATCACGGGAACATCATGAGCCATTGGTACCAGTGACTTGTTCAGGCCGTTAATGTAAATAATAAAAAGGAGGGGGGCCAGGACACAACCCTGCCTGACCCCCCTTCCGACCCTGATGGCTCGTAACATGTCAGACTAAGAAGTGCCACATCACCTGGGAAGGGGCGGCACCTATATCCGGATGGCTCTGATTAGGCTGGGATTGTCACCATAACTCGGTCATCTCTACTTATTAGAAGGTTGGAGAGATTTATGTCCTATCACACACGGCTCCCGCTTATCCATTCTGTTCTGGGATCTTACCACTGATGAAAGACGTGGTAGAGGCCTTATACACTTTACGTCATAGAGTGCCACGACTCATCTTCAGGGAGGACATTAAAGTCTAGAGTTTAGGTTCCTAAGGAGTGGGGAGGATCAACGAAGATGAGTTGTGGCCTGTAAGAAATTACATAAGGCATATCAAATACATGTAACTCGGTGTACCAATCAGTGTCTTAAGGTCCGCGTGATAGTCAGGGAGTCCAGGGTAGGAGCATGTGGAGCGAGAGGAAAGTCATCATGGCAGGGTCCCTGCAACGCTAGGGAGCCAGTTTAGATAAACAGCCCGGGAGTTTGAAATAGCAACCTACGCCTATTTAAGAAATGGTGCACACAGTAGGCTTGTGCTGTTTTCCTGTTCACAGCCAAAACTGCAAAGGAAGCGGATTGGCAAACCCCTCTAGTGGTATATTTAGGAGTAATTCCAGTGGGTTATACAGCCCCAGCATGCAGGTAATGGTTTCCCCAGTCTCTAAGCCGAGGAGGAGATGTGCAATGAGATGAAAGCTGGAATCCATCTAATGACCTCCACCTTTGTCCCTGTTTATCAATAGTACTAAAAGCGGGGCATTTAGTTAAAGAGAGTACACAGTGCCAGCAAAGTTATCGCAGGTGGGATTGTGTGAAGGCGGTTAACCAAGGCTGCTGGAGTTAGGTGATTCAGCGACCAAGTGAGTTGCCATATATGGAGGGATTTACTGCACCTGCCACATAACTACTTGTATGCATAGCTGGTGTCTACCCAGTAGTTACAAAGGGTCGACTCACAGCGCTAGGTCTGTTCTAAGGTTTCAACAGAGCACCCTGCAGACAACAATGACAGTATTGAAATACGTATGAAAACAACAGGAGAAAACCCATATACCACGTTGGGATGGGTGTATCATGTGAGTAAAAACAGTTCCCAACAGGTATTATGCGGAGACAATTTTGAAAGCGTATGCAATAAGCATTACAAAGAAAGGAAACCAAGGAGTCAAGAAATTGTCAGAGAAAGTAGTCTTATTTGCATAAATGATAAGAAACTTTCAAAGGTCAATACAGTTAAAGCAGCACTGTACAGAGTGGATCTTGTGACAACCCGGTGACACTTGGTGCAGGTGCTATATACAATCAGTGACATGTGAGTGTGCAAGTGTTTAAAAACAACAGCAATGGCGACGCATTGAACAAAATTTCAAACATCCGATAATGGCCCCTACAGAGACAAGTAACCATTACTTGAAACAAAATAATTAGATTGGGAGCACAAGACGTGAAATGCATCGTTAGATTCAAGCTGTCTAGTCGACGGCGTTTCGATCCCAGTTGTTCGGGATCCTCATCAGGACGGGGTTGTCGATGAGAACAGTGCTGTGGGTATAAAGGGCAGTTTCAGCGCGTGGTCAGGGGAAGGAGAATGCGCAGGGGAAGGGGGTGCACGAGTGCTCAGTCCGAACTAATTTGCGAACTAAGGAGTGTCATGAAGTGGGGGGTGAGGGCCGGAATGGGACAGGGGTAAGTGATATAGGGGGTGTCTAGGGTCTAGCAGATTAGGGGGTAAGAACCGTTATTGATTGCTCAGGTTGGTTCGCCGCATATGGAAGGTGGAAAACTCACACTAAGACTGATTCAGTCAGGTAATGGACTTTTTGGAGCGCGCCTTGAGCGCCCTCGTAATTCTAGAATTTTAGCTGACCTGTTGATGCCAATTTGGGCTCACGCTAAGTACTTGTCCTTTCTCTCTCCACCCCTCCGAGCCTCCTGCAGGACTTGCCAGTACCGCTCGCTGCCCAGACGGAAGAACCATTCAGGTAATTTCTGATACCAGGGTCTCGAGTCTTGACTATTAATTGTAGTCCACCTCTAAAACTCTGTTTATCATTTATCCCCCAGTAACCTTGGACGATCGAGTCCACGAACCAGGATTTCTACCACGTCATCCTGTCAAAGTCTTAGTGTGAGTTTTCCACCTTCCATATGCGGCGAACCAACCTGAGCAATCAATAACGGTTCTTACCCCCTAATCTGCTAGACCCTAGACACCCCCTATATCACTTACCCCTGTCCCATTCCGGCCCTCACCCCCCACTTCATGACACTCCTTAGTTCGCAAATTAGTTCGGACTGAGCACTCGTGCACCCCCTTCCCCTGCGCATTCTCCTTCCCCTGACCACGCGCTGAAACTGCCCTTTATACCCACAGCACTGTTCTCATCGACAACCCCGTCCTGATGAGGATCCCGAACAACTGGGATCGAAACGCCGTCGACTAGACAGCTTGAATCTAACGACGCATTTCACGTCTTGTGCTCCCAATCTAATTATTTTGTTTCAAGTAATGGTTACTTGTCTCTGTTGGGGCCATTATCGGATGTTTGAAATTTTGTTCAATGCGTCGCCATTGCTGTTGTTTTTAAACACTTGCACACTCACATGTCACTGATTGTATATAGCACCTGCACCAAGTGTCACCGGGTTGTCACAAGATCCACTCTGTACAGTGCTGCTTTAACTGTATTGACCTTTGAAAGTTTCTTATCATTTATGCAAATAAGACTACTTTCTCTGACAATTTCTTGACTCCTTGGTTTCCTTTCTTTTTAATGCTTATTGCATACGCTTTCAAAATTGTCTCCGCATAATACCTGTTGGGAACTCTTTTTACTCACAGTATTGAAATACAGCACAGATAGCAGTGGGTGGAAGCCACTGGCCAGGCGGGGTAAACAAGTGCAAGGTTGAAAATAACTACTAGTTCAGGCATGGCACAAGAACCTTACGTGGCAGAATTGCCATTTCTTGTGGCACTATTGCAATGGCACAAGCCATAGCAAAAAATCAACTGTGTCCACAAGCAACCCTTAAGAAATCAGGGCTTCTAAGATGGGTCTTTTCGTAGGACAAAGACACAAACCTCACCATCTCTGTTGGATACGGTTATGCTGAGATCATCAAATTCAAGGGACTTCCTCTGGTTGTTTCCCCGGCAGGGTTCATCTGTCCAGTGGAGTGAGCACATGTTCCTCCTGAATGTTGTAAGGACACTCAAGCTGCTAGTTTTCTACAAGTCTCGGGAGGGGGTATCGGAGGTCAGGAAAGCGCCTTAAGCGTGGCAGGGAGTCACAAGGTTCAACAGTAAATATCTTCATACAAGGATGTAAAAAAGGGCAATTGCCCAAACAAAATCCTTGGGATACCTCACAGCAGTGACACTTGAAGGCAGAAAAAGAGGTAAGAAATGGTCAGTGCTGGGGGTACATGGCACTTGCAGCCCAGGCATGGCCACAGAGCCAGGGATACCAGCCACTCAGTAGCAAGGGACGTCTTGAAGCCGCAACCTGCTGTACCAAGTAATTGACGGAAGTTGAGCTGTCACAGCACTTGAAAAATGATTTATGACAGCCAATAAAACGACGTTATGACTGTAAGGAGGATACATTGCAGGATTAGGCAAGTCAGGGGATTTAACATGCAACAAAGATAAGATGTACACTGTATAACCAGTTATGCGCCAAATGTGTTACATTGTAGTACAAGGTAAGCAATAACTGCGCATGTTAATGACCGATGCCATCATGATAAGTATGTACCAACTTATGATGTGAATAAACTATGGCTGTGCTAACACCACGAACAAGGTCTTGGTGTCCATAATTGATGGGAAGGAACGAACAGTGGGAGGGCCTACGAGATGCTCGCACAGCTGGGGGTGGGGGAGCATTGATTGGCAGCCATTTTGTGTAGGCACTCGCTTTGCCCTCCAATAGGAATTAATTCACCCTCTCACAAACCTATATGACAACACATACACAGTGTACAAAAACACACCATGTGGGGCATATAACAAATCACGGAGTACACCGTTGGTAAATACTGGAAAAAGTAGAACACCTTCATAATCAAGGATTGTTCTTTCTGGCGTCTGAGATTGTCGAGGCCCTTGTCTTCAGTTGCATAGCGAGGGGGGGGAGGGGGGGTAGCAAGTTGTGTCTGTCAACTACCACCATCCCCCGTCCCCGAGAACAAGTCGCCTGTCAGAACCCCCCCCCCCCCCCCCCACCCACCCCCCTACCGATTAGGGTGACCAACTGGCATTGGTGCAAATTCAGGACGGGGAGTGTAAAAATTCAGGACAAAGGGTCGAAATTCAGGACACAAATTCAGGACAGAAGGTCAAAATTCAGGACAAAACTTCAGGACAATTTGATACGTTTTACAGACACATCAGAGGTCGCGCAATAGTATAGAAGTAGGCCCAGCCATATCCAAACATATTCAACAATTTGCAAACCTATCCATCATGTATCCTTCCATCTATCATTTCACTCATCCATCCCCTCATCCATCCTTTCACTCATTCATCCATTATCCATCCATCCACCCTTTCACCCTATCCATATGTACACTCATCCATCCACTCTATCCATCTGTACACTCATCCATCTACTCTTCTACCCATCCATCCATTAACTCATCCATCCAGCCCTTTACCCTTTCACCCATCCAGCCATCCTTTCACTTACTCATCCATCCACCCAGTCACTCATCCTTCCACCCTTCCACTCTATCAGTCATCCATCCTCCCTTTCTCTCTCCATCGACCCAATCACTTAGCAATCCTTCCTTCCATCCATCCACCCACCCATCCATCTACTAATCCACTCATGAATCCATCCATTGACCCTATCACTCATCCATCCTTTCTCTCATCCATTTATCCTTTCACTCCTTCACTCATCTATTCATCCTTTGTTCATCTACCCTCCCTTTCACTCACTCATCCATCCTTATATCCACCCTTTCACTCATTCGTCCATCCATTCAACCTTGCATTTATCAATTCATCAATCCATCAATCATTTCACTTATCCATCCACCCACTCACTCACTCATCATCCACCACCTTTTCACTCATCTATCCTTCCACTCATCCATCCACCTGTTCACTCATCCAGCTACCCTTCCACCCATACATCCAGCCATTTACCTTTTCTCTCTTCCATCCTTCCACTCACTCATCAATCCATCCATCCTCTCTCATTATCCATCTATTTATTCTTTCATTCATCCATTCACCCTTTCACTAATTCATCCATCCATCCATTCATCCCTTCAGTTACTCACTCGCCCACCTTTTCATATTCATTTTGAGCAGAGCCTTTTTGACAAGAGGCCCATCAAGAACTTCACCCTCACTGCATGAGCCATTCCAGGACTGGGACAGAAGCCACCCAAGGCAGAGACAGGATCCACCTCAGGAGGGGGACAGGGGCCATCACAGGCAGGGGGCAGGTGGGGGGGGGGGGGACAGGAGCTATCACTGGGGCGGGGCAGGAGCCATCACAGGAGGGGGAACAGGACCCACCAGGGTGGGCACAGGGGTGGGCATGCAGTATTCTAGTATAATCTTGGTCTCTTCCAGGGTGGGGTAGGGCTCCTCACCCCCTCCTGGACAAGACAACGAGAAGACAGGCTCTTTCCAAAATGTTAGTTTTGCCATTCCCCGCTGTGATGTACAGTACTTACCGGAGATGCTCCAAGAGAACTGATTTAACTGATTGTCCTCCATACTTTGTTAATTAGTGTGGGTGCGATTGTGCCATTTCTTAATTTTATTACATTAAGACTGCATGTTAGAAGAACCGAGGTTTGCTTACAATTTAGTGACAGTATTTAAGCTCTGTGAAAAGAACCAGTACTGCGCAGGGTAATCTGTGCCGGTTCTAGGATGTTTGGGGCCCTGGGCAGAATGAAATGTGTGAAGCCCTCCTAAATCGCAGAGACATGGTGCACTCAGGGTTGTTTGCATCTGAATAGGTGCCCCTGCTCCTGAAGCTGCCGCCCCTCCCTCTCAGTCACCTTCAAGCACCTCTTAACGGGTCATCAAGGGCTGAAGGTGTGAGGGCTGCCATCCCGCTGTGCCTCTCCAATGCTGCGGGGCATCTGAGCTTTGCATCCGAGTCAAGAAGGGAGGAGGGTGGAAGCTGTGCCGGCTTTAGGGTAGTGCGACCGGTGCCCGGGGTTAAAATTACGGACAAATGGCGTCCGTTAAAGAATCCTACACGGACAACGGACAGACGGCCGAAATTACGGACTGTCCGTGAAATTTACGGACGGTTGGTCACCCTACTACCGATATTCAGAAGGAGCTCTGGCAATATACCTCTTTGCAGCTCAATCTGAATGTGGAATAAATCTCAAAAGGTCATGAAGTTGTGCATGGCGAATTCAGTCTGAAAGAGGCAGATTAGCTGGTGATTGGACCAATGGGACAACAATGATTCACAAGGGTTGCAAACTGAGGGGGTGCTTAGAGGACATTTGTATTGTCCACCATTGCCGGTTGGAGGCACTGAAAGCAGAAAATGATGGGCAGACAACCTTCTGTGATTGAAGTCAGGTTCCTATGTTGTGCATCAACAGTATTCTCTACCATAGCTTATCAGTGAAAACACTATACTGCTCTATTAAATTATATGGATTTTTTTATTTTATCATTAAAATTGGTATTCGGTAAGTAAGTAAGTAATGGTATTGCAAGCTTTTGGCCGCCACTCTGCATTTTTTCCTTCTTTTTATTGTCAAAGCTTATGCTAGCAATAAAAAAAAAACGTAAAAAAACACACCAGCTTGAAAAAGCCAAATGTATTGCCTATGCTTATTTATGCTTAGTTCCCCCAGCCTCATTCCCTAGAGTGAAAACAAATATATGGTCAGACTCCCCTCACCCCATTACTACAACCACCTGTTCCAAATTAGGAAAATGGTACTTTTAAAAAAAATAAGTTTATTTATAAAAGACCTAATATTCTCTTTCTAGCAAAAGCCTTTCTGCCATCCTCCATGTCCCATTCTGTCGCTTTCATGGCCAGTCCCAGAGGTTTAAAGAGCACTCTGCTCTACAATATGGAAATAAGGTCACCTGCATTATTACCCCACGGCAGCAAAACAAAACATCCTGAGGGTCGGATCGGATCGGATCTGAGGCCGGAAGCTTTCTGCAGTCATAAGCGGTAAGTAGGCGCTAGATCAAAGGAATAATGCAGCAACAGCACTGCATTGTGTTTCTCCTCTTCTGAACGTATTAACAACAAGTGAGTCAAAGGAAATTAGAATTGATTTAAATAAAACATGGGCATGTTTACAAAGAGTCCCTCTGATATGTAAAACCAGGAAAGCAACTCCAAACTGTGCAACTGATAGATGTGAAGATCTAAAGACGAAGTTCGTCTCCATTCTTAATGGTGAAGGCAGAGCCTGCAGCCTTCTGGCTTCACAATGTTCTTTCATTTGATGTATTTCTCTGAGCCCTGCCTTCGTTCCTCTAAAGCAAGGTTGGCATATTGACCTCCCCTTGTGACTGCAGTAAGACAGGAATGGTGTGGATTATCATGGAACCTGGGGGAATGGGTGGAGGAGAGGGGGGCAGCCATTCTCCAGAAGAGGAATGTAGCCAGGATATCTTTACAAGGTGGACTTTGGCCCAAACTTTATCTACTTGGCTCTAGGTTGATGCTGCCATACAATACATCCACACACACACTCATGGGAGAGACTAAAAGTGAAGTAAAGCACAAAAGGCACATGTTGTCTAAGAGCTACGTGCCTCTGTACTCTAGACAAGTACTTCTGTTAACCCCTCCCACGCTTGTGACGGAACCGTTCCATCATGTTCCTCGGGTGGGCTGTGCTGATGATGGAACAGTTCCGCCACGGCCCGCTCGCCGCGCCTGCGTGGCGCTGATTTCGCGCCTGCGCGGCGCATTCTATTGAGCGGGCGAGGCCGTGACGGAACCATTCCGTCACAAGCACAGCTCACCCGAGGGGTGTGACGGAGCGGTTCCGTCACCAGCGCGGGAGCGCCGTACGGCCCCCAGCGCCCCTTAGCACTGCGGCGGAATAGCCACCGCAGTGAAAGGGTTAAGGACCCATCCTAAGGTGGCATGCTTCATCATCGGGTTCCTTCGCACACCAGGACCAAAGGTACCTGGTTTGGGCTACAATTCCCTTAACAAGGGAGGAGTTTGTGAGTTTTTTTGCTAGTAAGAGCCCTAAAAGAGTTGGTGGTATGGGTGATGAGAGCAGACTGTAGGATATGTAACAATGGGATAAAAACGACCTCTTGGCAGGCTGAATCAGGATTTTATTCTGGTGTCCCCAAGGAATAGATTAAAATTAAGAGGGGAGCCAAGATGTTTCAGCCTGGGTCGTGACCTTACATGGAGGTTCTAGGCATTCTTCAGGATCATGATTGTGTGTAGTCACTCTTCAAAGTACTGATGATGAAATGAGTAGAAGTATAATTGGATTGGTACAGTGACCCACAGTCATAGTGCGGAGAGTCCGCTGTTGTCATCACCTGATAGAATTTAATAGTACAGAAAACACAATTAAAAGGAGGATTTCAAAACAGTAGTGCACTGTTGTGCATTTGGTGTGTTTATGGCGTGTTCGTGTGGTCATGCATATGTTACATCCCGTGCTCACTACGCCACTGTAGTCAAGCTATCCTGGCTGAAGACGGCTGATAGCCAGAAACCGGTCCTAGGATGCTTGATTCCGGTCCGGGGAAGACATGGCTTGGCAGTTCGGTCTGGACTGTTCCCATGAGGTACAGGGTCAAGACTGATTTGCATACAGCCATGTCTGAACTGGGGTGGCTTGGTGAGCAAAATAACGATGGATTAAACCCAGATCTGTGACTGGGGGTGAATGGTTTGCCAATGTGCAACATTCCGTCCATCATCTTGTGTGTTTTTTTATGCTACATTGTACAGCACAAATGTGAAACTTGTTTGAACACTCTGGGGCATTGTTTTCTTTTATTTAAATCTTTTTATTGAAAGAGATAAAGTAAGAATCAGCACAATGTCGCAGCACATTAAATCTTTCATTGATGCACAAAAGGCCACACAGTACATCCCGGTTCCTTGTCCCGCCCATCTCCGGGAGATCGGGGCCCGTTGTGTGTGGTCGCCCCCAAGCCTGGGTATTAGCATCAGGAGGGACAGGCATAGTGCAGGAGTCACCTATAAGCATGCTCCAATCCATGTCTTTTCCAGGCTCCCACGCTGGCCCCTGGATGGCTCTCCAATCACGTGCAATATTACGTTTCGCTACCATCAACCCCACAGTCATGAATATTTGGTCCATGGGGCGAGGTCCGTGGCCCTCCATATATTGAGTAGACACCATTTAGCAGAGTCCTACCCGGCACTCCCATATACCTCATTGGGGAAAAGTGTCCCATTTTGGTTACAACCCCGATGACACAGTGAGGAGGTCGCTAAGCCCATCTATGCCAAGGCAGTGCAGGTGTAGTAGCTTCAATGTAAATTTTTATTGTACAAGGCGGATTCTGGCCCTATTGGCCACTTCTCATGGGGATGCCAGGGCATCCTGACAGTCCTCATTCTCCATCCCTCCCAGGTTCCTGTCCCACCTCTCCCATAATCAAATTAGTGTATCAGGTCTGTTGTGGAGCAGTTTCTTATATGTAAGAGATATTGCTTTCCTGGGCATGTGCTCGTCAAGCACACGATCCTCCATTGAGGAGGTCTCAGGGAGCCCACCCCCTTTCTGTATCACAGTCTGGAGTGCATGCTGGATTTGGAGGTATCTATATGACTCGGAGGGTGCCATATGGTATTCTTGCTGCAGTTCCGCAAATGTAATGACCCCCCCTTCACCACAGGTCTCCCACCTTATAAATGTCAATGAGATTCCATTTATCGAAGCGATGGGCCTTTCCCAGCATCCCAGCAGAGCATTGTCCCAAAGCGGGGAGACAGCGGTCACTTTGCCTTTCCAGCCCAGGGCCTGAAGCCCTGAGCGCCAAAGGCTGAGTATGGTTGTTGTGAGGAGTGGAAAAGTCAGAGGGTGTAAGTTGCCATATAATGCCCTAACATATCTCCCTGATTGCATTGCTGGTGCATTGTTTTGAGAGCTTAGTGTTCAATAATTAGAACATTTCCTACCCGCAATGATTAGGTGGAAGACCTCAACTCAAGCCCTATTTTTGGCAAACCAATGAACAGAGCTACATGTAACAGAAAAGACAGACTAACGACTAAATGAAAAAATAAAAAAAGGTAAACAAAATATTTGAAATTAATCAAAAAGTTGATTGCAGACTCACCACAGCAATAGTTTCAATCATAAGCATTGACATTTTTAAAAACAGTATTGGTAAATATTAAAACAAGCAGTGGTAAATACATTAGGGTTCGCCTACGGGATTAATAATAAGTTGTTTTTTGTTGTAAGTTGCAGCTTGCTAAATAGTTGTACAATCAGTGGTCGAAGGGGGTGGGATCGCAGGGCAAGGTGTGCCCTACTCCTTTAATTTGATAGATTCTGTTCCCCATCTTTATTATTTTAAACACACATCCGGGACGGTGGGGCGGCAGAGAATGAACGGCAACATCTCTTTCTTCCTCCTCAGAGAAGATAAGGACAGAGTCCACTTCTGCTCAGCCGCTGGCAGCTCCCCCCCTCTATTTCTTACTCATTCAATCAATCATAATTTGTAAAGCGCACTACATACCCGCAAGGGTTTCAAGGCGCTGAGGGGTGGGGAGGAGGGGGGTGCTGTTGCTACTGGTCGAACAACCAGGTTTTGAGTTGTCTCCTGAAGGTTAGAAGGTATTTTGTTTGTCGTAGGATGAGGGGCAGGGTGTTCCAGGTCTTGGCGGCGCGAGAAGGATTTGCCTCCGCCTGTGGTTCTGCGGATGCGTGGGATGGTAGCCAGGGAGAGGTCTGCGGAGCGGAGATTCCTGTTGGGTACGTAGAAGGAGAGTCGACTTTTGAGATAGGCTGGGCCGGTCTTGTGGATTTCCTTGTGTGCGTGGATCAGGAGCTTGAAGGAGATTCTTCTGTCGACAGGGAGCCAGTGCAGGTAACTCAGGTGGGGGGTGATGTGGTTGCGGCGCGGCGCGGGACGTCAAGAATCCGGCGTGCAGAGGCATTCTGGGTTCTTTGCAGTCTGTTGATGAGCCTGGTCGGGTATCCGGCGTAGAGGGCATTTCCATAGTCGAGTCTGCTGCTGACTAGTGCCTGGGTGACTGGTTTCCTTGTCTTTGTCGGGATCCATCTGTATATTTTGCGGAGCATCCGGAGGTTGTTGAAGCAGGAGGAGGAGACAGCGTTGACTTGTTTGGTCATGGTGAGTTTCGAGTCAAGGATGACTCCCAGGTTGCATGCGTGGTTGGTGGGAACAGGGGTGGTCCCCAGTGATGTGGGCCACCAGGAATCATCCCACGCTGAGGGGTTGGGCCTGAGGATGAGGATCTCCGTCTAGTCTGTGTTCAGTTGTTTAAGGTGGCTATCCTCCATCCAGTCAGCGACGGCCTTCATTCCCTGGCGTAGGTTGGATTTGGCAGTGAGGGGGTCCTTGGTGAGGGAGAGGATCAGTTGCGTGTCGTCGGCGTAGGAGAATATGTTGAGGTCGTGATGTCGGGCGATGCGTGCGAGAAGCACCATATAGACGTTGAACAGTGTCGGGCTGAGGGAGGATCCCTGTGGGACACTGCAGATGATCTCGGAGGCTTCAGATTGGAACGGGGGGAGGCGGACTCTCTGGGTTCTGCCGGAGAGGAAGGAGGAGGTCCAGTCCAGATCCTTGTCTCGGATCCCTGCGTCGTTGAGTTGTGTGCGTAGTGTGCGATGGCAGACGTATCGAAGGCGGCGGAGAGGTCCAGGAGGATAAGGGCCGCCGTCTCGCCGTTGTCCAGTAGTACCCTGGTGTTGGCTGTGGTGGCGATGAGGGCGGTCTCGGTGCTGTGGTTGCTGCGGTAACCTGACTGGGAGGGGTCCAGGATGCTGTTGTCTTCGAGGTAGCGGGTGAGATGGATGTTGACTATCTTCTAGACCTTACCTGGGAACGGAAGCAGGGAGATGGCCCGAAAGTTTTTCAGTCGCGCGGGTCCGCCTTGGGTTTCTTCAGTAGATCGTTGATCTCAGCGTGTTTCCAGCTTTCAGGGAAGGTCGCGTTCTCGAAGGAGAGGTTGATGAGGTTGCGTAGGTGGGGTGCGATGGAGCTGCCGGCTTTGTTGAAGATGTGGTGTGGGAAAGGGTCAGACGGCGAGCCGGAGTGGATTGTGCCCATGGTCTTGACTGTGTCTTCGATGCTCACGTTGGCCCAGGTTATCAGGGGGTCGTTGTCGGTGGGGTGAGGTTGTTCCGGCGTGTTGGGGCCTGTTAGGGACACCCGGGGGTTGAAGATATCGTGGATGTCGGTAATCTTGCAGTAGAAGGAGGCGAGGGAGTCGCACAGGGCTTGCGAAGGTGGGATGTCGTTGGCGTTGGAGCTGGGGTTGGAGAGTTCCTTCACGACGTTGAAGAGCTCCTTGCTGTTGTGTGCATTGTTGTCGAGGTGGTCTTTGAAGGATGTTCTCTTGGCGGTCCTGATGAGGTGGTGGTAGTTGCGGATGGCGTCTTTGTGGGCTGTGTGGCGACTTCTCGCTGAGCCATATGTTCTCCAACTTCCGACAGGTGCGCTTTGACGCTAGGAGTTCCGGGGTGTACCAGTTGGCTCTCTTGTTAGTGTATTTGAGGGTTGGGTTTTTCAGCGGGGCTAAGGTGTTGGCGCAGTCGTCCATCCATCATGTGAGGGTGCGTGCACCCTTGTCGGTGTCGGAGGGGTTGGTCGGTGGGTTGAGCGCGAGGTTTGTCTGTAGTTGTACTTTGGTGATTTTGCCCCTGCAGCGACAGGGGATCTGTAGGGTGCGGTGAGGTATGACGGGTTTCCGGAATGTGAAGTGGATGCAGTGGTGGTCGGTTCAGGTGGGTTCGGAGATGTGGCTTAAGGAGACGTGTGGGCTCGAGGAGAAGAAGGGGTCGAGCGTGTGTCCGGCGATGAGGGCTGGCGATCTGACGAGCTGTTCCAGTCTGAGGTTGTCTATCAGGGTGGTTGAGTTGCTGTCGTTGTTGTTCTCCAGGTGGAAGTTCAGGTCTCCGAGGAGGATGTATTTGGTGGAGGTCAGTGCATACGTGCTGGTGAAGTCGGCGATGGCGTCGCAGAATTGCAGTCGGGGTCCGGGTGGTCTGTAGATGAGGGTGCCTCTTAGGGTGGTCTTGGGGTCCGAGTGGACCCTCCCTCTATTTTGGTCTAGCAGCTTCTCCTCACTTACTGGAAACCGTGACTCCAAGAAACAGTTGATTACCCTCTCTTTCCTCCTTTTGTGTATTTGTTCCTCCGCGAAATGGATCCAAAAAAGAAAAACACTTTTGCTGGATATGTCTTTTTCAAAAAAAATTCTATTCCAAAGGGTAGACGTGGGACGGAGAGAAGTGAATGGTTCAAAATGTGAAAAAATAACTAAATAAAGCAATATAGAGTGGTCACAAAGTGGCCAGATTGATTTTATTCACATCCAAACACATTAGCGCCATGTTAAAGAGTTTGCAAGTCAAGGGCTACTTTAGTTTTTTCGCCTTTCTTTGAACAACATTGTTTTCCCCGGGTGCGGTTGTATACCAGTCCTGGAGGTACTACAATACCTAGTTGATGGGTGGAGTGGGAAAAAAGTGTGTACCATGTCTCTGTTTCTGGTAATGTGGTCTTTTTAACCCCTTCGCTGCGGCGGCTATTCCGCCACAGCACTAAGGGGGTGGGACGGCCGCGCGGCGGTTCCGTGCTTGTGACGGAACCACTCCGTCACGGCTCGCGGGTGAGCTGTGCTTGTGACGGAACGGTTCCATCACGAACCCACCCGCCCATTAAATCGTCAGCGCAAGCGCGGAATTCGTGCCGCACAGGCGCGACGAGCAGGCCGTGACGGAACCGTTCCGTCACAAGCACAGCTCACCCGAGGCTTGTGACGGAACGGTTCCGTCACAAGCATGCAAGGGGTTAAACCATACTGCTTACGTTTTGTAAGGATATAAGCAATGGACTTTGTAATGGGTCCATTCAGGGCCCTGTAGTCATGTCCTTAACTTTTCAGGCAAAAGCACTAATTGATTTCTGAATAATGAGTGTAAAAGCTTTAAGTTAACCTTGCTGTTCCTTCTTACATTTCACATGCTTTACTTAATCTTGCATTCCCTTGAGTGTTTGCTCTTTCCAGGATGTCGTCACTGTTTTTTTAGGCAGTATATTGCTCTTGTTTAGTGCGTAAGTTGAATTGAGTCACATCCAGGTGTTTATAGCTGGGCACAATTAGGTTGTAGCTGAAGGCAGTGCGAGTTTCTCTCAGTGGGGCAGTATGGTGTTCAGTTTGGGAGAGGATGTGGGACTATGGTCAGAGCTGCTGAATTTGGAACTGGGTAACCAGGTTCAGCCTTCATGACCAGTCCCTCAGACCACCATCCTGAGCGAGCACATTCCCATGCTAGACCTTTGAAGGCCCCACAGGACCTTAGAACCACGGGTGTCTTAGCACCAGCAGGTGGAACCTAGCTGTGGCAAGTATGGGTTAACTTTGAAGACCTGTCCACCATAATCCATACTGAAGTTCACCTCCAGTCTTGGGGTCAGGCTTTTAAAGCAGCACACCCTAGCAACTGTGTCTCTGTCACTGATGTCACAGGACCCTTGAGAGGGGCAGCTCAAGGGCGGTCCAACCGGTGCAATCGCACAGTGCGCTGTCTTCGGTTGGGGGCATCATTTTTACAAATATGTTTTTAAAACACTTGCTGCCTCCTACCTGGCCTCCAGCAATTTTCACCAACAATAAAAATGCCATGATAAATCTGGTGATTATTGTTCTTCCTAGAGAAAGATGGAGTTTTGTCAAGTGGAATTTTTGACTCATGGAAAGGTAGCTCAGAGGGTTAATGTGCCTGCTGTAGAGAACATGTACCATGCAGATCACAAACTGCACATAATGTAAATAGGTCAGGGGTTACTGCTTTTGTCAGAGAGATCCTTTTGTTACTTGCAGTTTATAAGTTGAAATCCTAACATAGAAAAGTGCGCTATTAACTGTCATCTAAGAGCTGCATGCAAACTGCAAGGTATAAATTACAGCATTATTTTTTCCCAGTCTTTGATTATCCTAAAGTTGCAAAAAGGGCTCATTTGAATATAAATCAGTTATGGTTATTAAAGAGAACCCCCAACCATGGTATTACGTTTTAAATTCAGAATTTGTGTTTCTCCAGACCAACTACTATTAAACTATACTGCCTACCAGTATGGTTGTTATGTGACTCCTACACCTTGTAGTCCTTGGTCGTATATAACATTTCTTATACAGTAATGTACACATGCATGATTGATTGTCTCTGTGTAATGTATGTGATGTTAAGTGCTCTGACACCCTACACTGGTGTGAGTGGCGCTGTAAATCAAATGAAATGCATATGCGAGAGAGTGTGGTTATGGAGACATGAGGGGCACTGTTACAGGGTGGATTTGAAGGAATCCATGGCAGAAGTGCTCATTGGGGGGCACAAACAAACATTGTTGCACGGGGCGCCAACAGCGCTAAAGCCGGCCCTGCCCTTGAGGCCAGTCCGTCTCACCCATCAGTACCACCATTGGCCTTGCTTCAGCAGTAGTAGCGGCAACTCACCAGGGATCGGCAATTCAGGATTTGCACGCACACCAAACTAGTTTCACAAACTTCATGGTCTCTCTGCTTCATGCACGAACATTTTTAACATATGCTGTCTGCAACTGGAATTATGCAGCAATGGGGGACAAAATTATGCCAAAGTGTTGACTAAATTATGCAGCAAAAGAAGATTTTGCCTTATTTGTACCAATGCAATTATACAAATGCAGCAGTGAGAAAGGTGATCAGTCAACCATTGCAAAGAGCCCCTCCACTTCTCAGAAACACAAGTCACATTTTTTAGTAACTTTTGATCCGTTTGAGCTACAAATAATTTATTATTTAAAATCGTCAAATTATGCAGCAGATGATGCATTATGTGGCAAATAATGCAGAGCCTCAATTATATAGAAAACATTTGTAAACAAGGATATTTTTCCATTCATGTTTGAACTGCTCTTATAGAAAAAGGAAGAATTCGGATGACAGAAACTCCATGCTTGGAGACTAATGGCTTGTGATTCCACTTTTAAGCTTATTTGGGACATTTTGTGATTTGAAACATATCCCACTTTCTGAATGTCAATAACTCATATTATACCTTAAATGAACATGTATCATTGGTTGAAATTAATATCCAAATAAGCTGTAACTGGGTTGTGAAATGGGAAACAAATACTAAAAATTAGAATGATTTGCTCTATCAACCCACACCGCAGACCCCGCCCACCGACCCAATCCTTGGGTTATTCCTGCCCTCTAATTCTCCGCCCACAGTTCCCCTACTTTTTCTCCCCACTTCGACCACTGTGTACAATATAAGTTAAAGAAAGTCTGTTAAAGTGCTATGACTTGTTTATGTACAAAAAGGCAATATATTGTACTGTTACAAGTGGTATAGTGCGAGTAAGTAAAGAAAATCTTTGCAAAATTGATTTAAGGAGAGAAACAGAATTAATTGTTGTAACAGCAATATTATGTGCTTAGAGGAGTTCTGACAACTTTTGAACCCAGTGACACTGCACCTGCTGCACCATTCAAACCATGCCCCTAGTGCCTGCAAGATAACTGCATTTGTGACTGCCTGTTTAGCAGTAAAAAATAACACTATTTGGTGTTTAGAGGAGGTATGACATCTTTTGGCCAAGGTGCCACCACACCTGCTGCACCATTTAAATCATGTCCCTATTGCCTGTAAGGTAACTGCACTTGTGACTGCCTGTTTAGTAGTAAAACATTGCAATATTCGGTGTTCAGATGGGGTTCCTAGACTTTTGGGCCCCAGTGTCACTGCACCTGCTGCACCAATGAAACCATGACCCTAGTGCCTGCAAGGAAACTGCACTTGTGACTGCTTATTTAGCAGTTAAATATAGCAATAGTTGGGGTTTAGAGGAGTTCTGACAACTTTTGGCCCCGGTGCCACTGCAACTGCAGCACCATTTAAATCATTGTCCTAGTGCCTGCTAGATAACTGCACTTGTGATTGCCTGTTTAGTAGTAATATTTAGCAATATTCTGTGGTTAGTGGAGTCTCTAAAGCATTTCGCCCCGGTGCCACTGCATCTGCTGCCCCATTCAAATCAAGCCCCTCTTCACTGCTAGATAACTGCAACTTTGTCTGCCTTTATAGTAGTAAAATATAGCAATATTAGGTGTTTAGATGAGTTCTGACAACTTTTGGGCCGGTCCCAGTGCACCTGTGCACTATTCAAATCATGACCCGGTTGTCTGCAAAGTAACTGTACTTGTGACTGCCTGTTAAGTAGCAGAATATAGCAATATTAGGTGGTTAGTGGGGGGTCCCCAAAGCTTTTGGCCCTGGTGCTGCTGCACCTGCTGCACCATTCAAATCATGACCCAATTGCCTGCTAGAAAATGGCACTTGTGACTATCTTGTTTAGTAGTACCATTTAGCAATAATCTGGGATTAGTGGGGTCCCTACAGCTTTTGGTATCTGTTGCTAGCTACTTTCAACTCTGATTTGCCGTACTCGGTTGAACGCGGACAGCGACGTCCCGGGATCTCCTAATTTGCGAATCACGGAACTGTCAAATCATATATGAATATTGGATACACGTTCAATTAACTAGACGTCGCTGGAAACAGATACCCATTTGTGGGTTGGAAATATCACCACAATATAAGGCATTTTTGACTAAGAAGACATATAGCCTTGAGAGTGTTGCTGGATGATTTCCCTTGTATAGCGACGAAATATGCGTCGGCTGTCTGAAGATCAAAAGAATAAAAAGAGAATACTTTGAACAAATTGATTGTATTTAATTTATGCTCACAATCTGCATTTCCAATAACTATTGACACATGATTTTCGTGTGCTGAGGATTTTCTGTTTCTGTTCAGTTGGCTCAAGTCAGCAAATTTTGGGGAGATTTGTGGTCCTCCTCACCTTACAGCACCGAGATCAGAATAGGTTACATATATTTATACCAGTGTTATTATCCTAAGTGGCACCAATCTCCTAAAAAACAATACCACTGTCTATTTAAGCCTGCATTAGCACTATGGCTGTTTGAGACAAATTAGTGCAACCCGTCTTCATCAAAGGATAAACTCATTTAAACAATAATCTAATAAGGGCCATATGTATCAAGCAAAATTTCGATCGCAAATGCCGAAATTCGCCGGATTTCGGCGTTTGCAATCGCAATTTTGCTACGTGGTATGTATGAAGGCAAATCTGCGGGAAAAATAAGAAATCGCAAAATTTGTGATTCCTTATTTTGCAATTGCATTTAAGGAATCGCAAATTTAGCGATTCCTTAATTGGAATGCAAATTACCATCAACTTCAAGTTGGTGGTAATTTGCGATTTCTTTGAAAAATTGACTTTTTTGCATTTTTCAAAGTGCAATGTGAAGCACATACATGCCCTTAGGGCATGTATGTGCTCCACATGTGCACCCATGCTTTTTTCAGGGGAGCAACAGGGTGTCCTTTTGACACCCTTGCACCCTTGAAATTGCATTCTCAATTTGCGATTCTCTAATTGCTAATCGCAAATTGAGCATGTCTTCCCATTCATTCCTATGAGCCTCTAGACCCATAGGAATGAATGCGAAGGTATTCTTTCATTGCAAATCGCAGTTTGAGATGCGCAATTAAGGAATATGTAGGATTCGCAAAATTTATTGCAATCCTACATACATAGCATTTTGCTATTCTCAAATAGTGATTCGCAAAAAATCGCTATTTGAGAATCGCAAAAGAGGATTTTGATGCATATGGCCCCAAATCAATGGCACATTCAACAATTCACTCGCCCATTTACACTTGCACTGCATCTTCCAATCATGGACTCATGTTTACGCTCACCCGTACACACAAAATTAAACAATGTAAAAATCACTTGCACATTAAAAGAGCCAGACCCATTGGCTTTACCAATGCTTGTGCAAGGCTACTTTAGTACCTGAAAAGGAAAGCTGTGGTCCTAAATGCACAAGTACTTAACAAAGATGTAATGAAACAAAGCTGCATTAACGAGCTGAATGTGGAAGTGTTGGTTCGTCATTGCAGAACCACTTGCAGCAACCAGTTATTGTAAAATTTGAGTACAGCGCTCATTAGCTTCGATATACAACAAGTGGTCTCAACATCGTGTAGGAAGAGACACGAGGAGGAAGCCTCTGTGATTTAAAGGCTCAACATTGGTTTGAATCTGGCATGGTCAACTCAGCCTTCCATATTTCCAAGGTTGGTAAATGGATCACCATTCAATTGGGTTGTAATAGAATGTTACAATGTTCAGAAAAGGTATTAGCATAGTATGAATTGACAGAAAATAAAATGCAATAATTGTTGAATATAAATACATATTGACTTTCCGCAATCAAAAGTAATCACTGAAAGTTGCAGTTATTTCAAGGGGAAGCAGAGTTAATTTCTAAGGGTGCGCAATGTTGGTCCATAGGCACCAGCCAGATTTTGTGGAAAGCCGTAGACTATTTATACAGCTTTTATTTAGATTCACTCAACGCAAATATACCTAATGGTGATGTCTTGACATTATGGCACAACTCCATTCCATGGCACAGTGATCTAGGATCGCAGACAATAATAAACAATCTAGAATCAGATTGGCAAAACCTGATCGTGTGTGACACCATCATTAAAACACTTAGTGGGAACCCAAGCTGTCTCAGCATGTCAAGTCACGTAGTTGACAAATACAATAAAACAGAGTCATTCTTGATTTTCAGTTCTTTGATATGCAACTTCTTATTCACAATGGGAGAAGCAAACCACAAATACTAGAGTGTCATTGGGTAAAAGGCCGGCTGGGACTAGCAGAAAGGTTGACAAATGGTATCCATTCACACCTGACACTACGATATTCTCAAATTATAAGTTGATTGCTTATTGACTACAAAGGGCAACCTTTTATTTTATAAACGCTACCTTGATTCACAATTCATAACATTTAGATGTCTGAAGACTAAAAAAGTCCATCATGTTAGAACAACCAGAAAGAAGAAAGACACCTCCTAATCCTTCAGATCAGAAACCATATACACCTCGGTCCGTGGATATAAGGTAAAATGTCCCGTGTGTCTAACATTTAACTAGTCATAGGATTCACATCGCACACAAAAAAAAGTTCAGCTGCAGAACGCTTTCCGAAGTTGAAAATAACTACACTTTGAATGACGTTCGGTGGTTTAAGAGTATATTAAGCAGCGTTTTTACATTGAAACGAAGACATATCTTGCAAATGCAACATTATAGTGCAGTAAACACGTGGTGCAAGCCTGATGGCAGCCAGACATTTGACAAATAAAGGAGCACTTGGGAGTGAGGGGGAGCAGACCACAAACCAGAATATTGTGTGTAAAAGTCCGCTTTATTGAAACAGGTGCACATAACAATTAAACATCCCTGGCAAACCGCATCACAAAACTATAAACCTCACTAATACAACCGCATACATGACCCTGACCCTGCCCCTGACCCCAGCCGCCCCTAAAATCTCCTTGAACCTGCCCCCACCCACACATTACAATATTACAACACAATACAAAGCATTGCAATAAACTATAACTCCCTCAATTCAACACTTCCCTCAAACAACCTCCCCTACCTGACTCTTTCACAACTGTAAATCACCCAACATGTCTAACCGAACTCAAAATAACCTACCTACCCTTTTCCAGTCGATAATCCAACTTCAACAATGACCAAAACCTCTACCAACCCTGGCAAACTTCCAATAACCCCGCACAGCACCTGTTACAAGCAGCAATACATAGTCTAACTCCTGCACACCTGTCCCAATTAAAGCTGGACAAAAACGGAAAGGAAAAACCCGAACCCAAAAGCTGAAAAACCATAGGGTGGAAGGGAGGGCAAAAACTAACTATGCCAAATGTTCCCAGCCATCAGGTCACTAAACCTAAAATGGTGGCTGGGAGCAGGAGCCCAAAGCATTTATGCTTGGATCCGTTTCGGCTAAAAAACCAAGAAGCCCAAAACAAAATGGCAGGCCTAAAGCCCGCCCCGCCCCTCCCAAACTGCCCGGGGGAGACCTCCCTGCGGTCGGCTACCCCCCAAACCCCCTTGGGAGGGAGGGGGAGGGGGGAGCAGATCGCAAACCAGAAGATTTTGTGTAAAAGGGCACTTTATTGAAAAAGGCGCACATAACAATTGAACATACCTGGCAAACTTCCTCACAAAACTATAAACCTCAATAATACAAGCGCATACCTGACCCCGCCCGCCCCAAAAATTTCCTTCAACCCGCCCCCACTCATACATTACAATATTACAATACAATACAAATAATTGCAATAAACTATAGCCCCCTTAATTCACCACTTCCCTTAAACAACCTCCCCTTACTGCCTCCTTTACAACTGTAAATCACCCAACAAGTCTAACCAAACTTAAAATAACCTGCCTACCCCTTTCCTGTCGATAACCCAACCTCAACAATGACCAAAAACCTCTGCCAACCCTAGGAAACTTCCAATAACCCCTGCCACCCAGAAAGTGTGGGGGGGGGGGGGGACTGCCACCCCACCTTTCTGCCCCCCAAATAGGAAGCCATGAGCCTCTCTATGCTGAATGCTTCTGGACATTTAGACACCTAGATAAAACCTCCCTGATTTCCAATAAATAAAGGTCCATGCCCATCCTGGACAAATGCACCCCGTTGTCTCTGAAAAATTCCACTGAGTCAAACCGTATATCCTTGTGACTCACTCTGCCAACACCCACACCTCTACAAAACCTGGACATCTCCGCGTTGACCTTATTAGCCTTGTCATTGGCCTTAAGGTTCACGGCACCTCTCCACACCCTCCGAGGCACCAACTCTGTCCACAATACGTGGCAACCGGACCATTGCTCCTTCAACCGTGTCAAATCCTGTTTCATCGCCTTCATTAGGACAATTCCCTTGTCCCTACACAAATCATTTTCACCTAAATGGATTAAAACATTGGGGCACCTGCCCCCGACCTCCACCTGTTTAAGAAAGCAATTAGATGTGTATGTGGCGAGGGGGTGTCCCCGAAAATGGGTGGAAGTATGGTCCAACTGGAACGATTACAGGGGGGGTATCTGCGAGCCTCCGTCTACCACGCAGGCGCGCGCAGAAGATCTGTAAGAATCCTAACGACCTTGTGGTTCCAGGTGCTTAGAGCTGGGAAGTACAATTGCATCGCCTGTGCAGAGGTGAACTTACCGTGCTCGACGAGATGACCGTGTGGGGGGGTGGGGGGGTTTGTTCGATTGTTGGGGTTCATTTTACGATATTCTTGAAACGTACGCTCATGTTTATGGCTATAAAAAATGGAAAATCAGACCTACACTATCCTTCTCTGAACAGTGTGACACCTGCACTTTACCACGCCGCCGTGCCCCCGGGATGACGGCTTTGGGCTGTGTAATATCTGAAGCAATGCACGTGTTACGTACTGCGTGGCCAGCCCGAGGGGTTGTAGGCTGGAATCTGTGTACCATGGACGATCAAAATAAAGGTCTAAAAAAAAAAAAAAAAAAAAAAAAAAAAAAAAGAAGTAGGAGAAAATACTGGCCGTATATTAGCTAAAATGATCCGACAAAATGAGGTGGCTAACCAATAGATAGTATTTAGGACGAGGCAGGGCAAATCCACGATAAACCAGAAGAAGTCTTGGAAGTTTTTTGCCTATTCTATAGCAAATTATATAAGGACGAGTTAATGTTATACCTCTGAATCTTTTCTGGATTTCATCGCCAGCACTGGATTGACTACATTAACATCAGACCAGCTTGCAGAGTTAGACGAAGATATAACATGGGAAAAAATTGAGGCTGCTATTCTCTCACTCGTGCTTTGTAAGGCAGTGGGCCCAGATGGCATTCCCTTAAAATTCTTCAGGATGTTTCGGCACCTTTTGAAGGAAGATCTGATGCTAGCACAGAGGGGTAATGCCCTGGCATCTTGGTGGAACTCTACTATCATAGCCTTTCTGAAAAAAGAAAAAAACACTTTTGATGCCTGCCTCATATCGGCCCACATGCCTAATTAATGCCGATAGTGAAATGTATTCAAAGATCCTAGCCTCACAGATATCTGGTATAATTTAATCTATTGTGTTGAATTCCCAAACACTGATTTATTCCGAACCGCGATACTACGGACCATGTCCGCCATCTAATTGCTCTTGTAGATTGGGCTCAGGCAACTGAGTCCACAATGGGGGTCACCCTGTTGAATGCCGAAAAGGCATTCAACAGGGTGGCCTGGCCATATCTATGGGATCTTCTTTCAGACGGGTTTTGGTCCCAAGATGATCTCTGCTCTGAAGGTTCTCCATTTCTCTCCAACAACCTCTATTCAGTTGGCTGGCTAGAAATTAGCCCCTTTCTCTATATTTTGTGGGACACGGCAAGGTTGTCCGTGTTCCCCACTTTTATTTGCTTTGTATATAGATGTGTTTCTGAATAAGTTAAATCGGGCTGAAAATTAATAAACCCGTTCAAGTCTCTCACATGTATTATAGAGCTCTCGCTTACGCGGATGATATTGTCGTGGTAACCACTGACATTAATAGGGCGGTGCCAGCGATAGCGGATCTAGCAGGTCAGTTTGGAACCTTTTCGGGGTACAAACTGAATATTTCTAAGACCCAAATTCTCCATGTTGGCCTGGGCCCCCCACAGAATATTAGAACTGCTACAGAAGTTACTTAGGTTTTCGAATCCCACTTCCTCTTTCTAATATTCCTGTTATAAATATAAACTTGGTTCTGAAAAAAGCCAATTCAATGCTGGAGAGATTAGACCATCTTCATCTATCTCTTTATGGGCATGCTAATGTTTTAAAGATGGTATTACCCAAGCTTCTTTATATGTTTCGAACTATACCGCTTGAGTTCCCTCTTAGTTGTTTTAAACAGCTAGAAAGGATGTTGGCAAGATTTTTATGGGGTTACCATCGTCAAAGACGGGCATACAAAAAGATGATTTTGCCGAACGATCGGGGATGCTGGGGCATACCGCACTTTGTTTTATTATCTGGCGTTCTTCTTGCAGTTTATCAATCCATTAGTGATAGGCGACAGGGCCCGAATCTTGCCGTGTCACTCTCCTTCAATTTATGAATTTGGACTGGGGGAGGCGTGCAGGGGTTGTTTAGTCAAAACTATAGAACCCAGTTATTTAAAAAAAAAACTAAATTCAAGATTTTGAAACCAGGATATGCTGTTTGGAGATGTATCAAGCGTTACCTTGGCCTCCCAAAGATTAGCGCCTATACACCTTTGGCAGCACCAGATATCTTACCTTTAATTTTTCGAGACTCCATAACTAATAGGTGGCGCTTCAATCTATTTCAATGTCTGGGTGATTTATTGCAAGACGAACATTTTGCTTCTTTTGCAGAGCTACAAAACAAATTTGGATTGCCAAAACATGATTTTTTTAAGTTCTTACAGATTCGTAGTGATCTTAATACTCTAGGTCCCCAGGGAGAATTCCAACTGAGGAGAATTCCGCTTATTGAGAGCATGCCTAGGAAAACATAGATCGGTCAATTCTATGCACATCTTATGTTATCACTTCCTGATCATCTAGAGTACTGTCAAAATAAATAGGCAACAAAATTGGGAGTTAATATTGAGGAATCAATAAGCTTAGCAAGTAGGGTCCTGATGCTAGGAAGGATGCGTACCCAACATTACATGGCTCTATATGATCTGTGTTATACGCCCGGAAAGATTGCCAAATGGGGAACAACTGTTGGGATTACTTGTAGTAGATGTGGCGAAGTCGCTGCTGATGCTCTGCATATGTTTTTTGCTTGTTCAAAATTAGCCAACTTATTTTTGTATATCGAACAATTTTTGGGCATATTATTGGGTACACCTTTAATCATAACTGGGCAATTGGTTATGATAGGTGTAACCTCAGACGGATCTTTTCTTTTTCTGAGTTCAGGAAAAGCTTTCTCTTCATTTGTATGGCGTTAGTGCGCGCATGTATCACTAATGACTGGATTAGTCCTGTTCCTCCTTTTTTTTTTTTTTTCATAGCGTGCTCGCCTCTTAGCAATGTATAATTTGAAATTTGCTTTATTTAGGACCAAGGGCCGAAAAAAGAGGTCCATTGGCATTAAGATTTGGGCTCCAGTTCAGATTGGCTATAAGGGAAATTGTTTTGTATCTTGTTTTGTATCTGCTGTTTTTTTTTTTTTTTCTTCTCTTGTACTTTAATTTCTGTTATGTGATAACCTGTATTTTCTATTTTGTCTTCCTAGCAAAAATGGTTAAAAAATCCAATAAAAAAAAAAGTATAAAAAAAAAAAAAGAAAGCAATTAGTTCCCTCCAGAGCATCAATCCTTTCCTATGCCATACAATTTTAAACAAACCATCATTAAAACCTAAATGTGACCCACAATAACTCCAGCACGCCTGGACGTGAGCCCATTTTACAAAGGAGTGTCCCACTATGCATGTGGAAAGGTCTTCCGCTTGAGGGCCGGCCACTGAACCTGAAATGAGAGAACATGGCAAGAGCCTCATAAACAGGGGGATGAGGCATGTACTTCCCCGCATTCCGTCTAACATAGTGCTGAAAGTATTAAGATGACCAGCTCCCCAGCCACATTATATCGCCAGTTGACCAACCCAGGTTACTTGCTTCTGTTGCAGCCCCAATCCGAAAGGAATGCGTCCCGTAACAAGCCCCCTCCAAACAAATGCTGTTTAATGCCTTTCTCAAAACCATGCACAGCTGATAGTCCGTTAACCTCCGCCCATTGTCATGTTTCAAAACCGCCTTCTCCCCAGAGCTGCCCGACAACACATTGCAGCGGGTACGTCGCCCTTGTCACCTGTGCTTCCAACTTAATCCCCTTTCCGCTCCCCCTCTTATCCATTTTAGATTTACCCAACCAAATATGGATACCGGATTCCAAAGGGGTCACATCCCGCCATCGCACTCCCCCTCCCTTGTTGCCCAGCAATTCGATACTCGAAATGCCCCGAAAAACATCCACACCATCAGTGCGGAGAACATACATGTCTCAAAACCATCTCAGCATACCACTGGTAAAGCCTCAAGCAACCTGGTTAACGTTTGCCAAGATAGAGGGCTCTGCACTGAATCCCCCCCCCCCCTTTCCCTGGCCCATCCCTCTAGCATCCTCCTCCCCACTTCACCCGCCGACGGAGAATAGCCCCATAAAAGCTTCCCCATGAATGCTTTGCCTGTCAATTTCCCGGAGATGGTAACCCTAGTAAGACCCTGATCAATGCGGTCTAAAATAAACTGAATGACATCTTCAGACCAGACCGCGCCGCAGATGCTAAGATTTCCTTCCAGGATAGTTGATATGCTGACCATGTGGATGCTGACAACGAGCCTACCACCAACTGTAACATCCTATGTTTCCTACGTACCACAGATGTGTGGGCATTGGGGTCGGTGTCCTGGCCACCTCCTTGGCCAGCCCACGGAATCTCCCCCACAGTGAACGAGACAAAGCATCAGCTATGTCATTGTCCACACCAGGTACATGCAATGCCCTAAACGCAATATTGTGTTGAAGGCATCCCAACACAAAGACTTGTAACAATTTTAGTATTTGCTCGTCCCTTGCGGACTGTCTGGTCACAATCTCCAGCGCTGCCATGTTGTCAATCCGAAACAAGACCTTCTTGCGAGCCAGCTCCAGTGCCCAAAGTGTCAGTGCCACTACTAAAGGGGAAAGTTCCAGGAAGGCTACGCTCCTTCCCCCATCCTTCCACTGCAGCGGCCGCTGCTCCGCACACCGTATACCCTGCCAAAACAGGCCAAAGCCTTCGCTGCCTGCCGCATCAGAAAAACTTTGAACATCTCAATTGACGCCAACCTCCCTTGCCAAAGGCACTACGTTAAAGGATTACGGAAAAACTGTCCACATGCGCAAATCCTCCTTCACACCCACTGACCAGCGTACGTGATGGTGAGGTAGATGATGCCCTGCCAGTGCTCACCCAAGCCTCCTGCAAAAAGTCCACCCTCCCTGACCAGCCTGCATGCAAAATTGAGATGGCCTGAAAGCACCTGTAACTTTCTGTTTAGAGACCATCCTCTCCAATAGCTCTAGCATTTTCTCCTTCTTATCTGCTGGCAAGCGAGCCCACATAGCCACAGAATCAATTTCGATACCCTAAAAAGACAGAGCCATGCTGGGTCCCATTGTCTTTTCAGGTGCTAAGGGGACCCCCAGTTCATCCATGAGCTCATGGAAAGTGTCCACTGCTGCCTGGCATTCCGTGGAGCTGGTGAACTGACAAAGAAGAAAACATGCAAGTAGTGTGTCACCCCATTGTGACCTGTACACGGCGTGAAATACCACTGCAAATAGGTGCTAAAACATTCAAACTATGCGCACGACATAGAGCAACTCATCGGTAAAGCTTTGTCCATGTACCATTTACCCTCGAAATGGATACCCAGAAGATCCCAATTATCTGGATGGACTGGAAGCAACCGAAATGCTGACTTTATGTCACATTTTGCCATTGTTGCAGTTGTGCCCGCTGTCACTACCAGTGACATGGCCATGTCAACTGAAGAATATGAAACTGAGGCCGCCTCCTCAATAAAATCATTAACCGAGGCCCGTCAAATAATGAATCAATCTGTACTGCCCTGCCGCTTTTATGGGTACTACCCCGATTGGCGAGACAATTAGGTTGTCTGTTGGCCAATCCTCAAAAGGGCCTGCCATCCTCCCTTCCTGCACCTCCTTGTTCAATTTGTCCTGCACCACTTGCCTGTGTTCTTCTGCTGGTTTGAGGTTATCTGCCCACCGCCTCTGCCTGGGACCCAGATAACCGACCTGAAATCCCCATCGAAACCCCTGTGAAAGAACCCGCTGTGCCCTCATATCCCCATACCCCCGCAGGCCCTCCTCCATCTTTTCCGGGTTAACTGGTATATGTGCCCTTGGGCTCACAACCCTGTGGTCCTTTTCCCCCTCTGCTGTTCTGAAATTGCTGGGATTGTCCCCACGCGCTGACACCTGATTTCTGCTACTGCTGGCCCCCTTGTTGCCGTCTACCCCAACAGTTGACTAAGGCATGTCGACTGCTACAGTTTGAGCACTCATAGCAAAACCTGCAATACTCTCGCGTGCACATGCCCTTGTTAAAATCCCGATTCAGAAAAGGGGGTGGTGATGAACAGAGTGTCTGAATTAAGCAGACCACTCTTACCCAGTCCAAAGATCAGGGCTTGATCCATCACCGTTATTTATCTCACTGCACCATCCCAGCTCAGAACCTGGCTATATGCAAATAAGTCTGTCCCTGGCCCAGTGCATCATGGGAACAGGGCAGACTAAACTACCAAGCCAATTCTTCACCAGAAAGGAGACAAGCTACCGGGACCGGTTTCTGGCATTTCAGCCGTCTTCGGCCCGGCTTGCTTGAATCCTGATGGTGCAGTGAGAAAGGGACTCATGTCTGAGTATACCCTGCCACACCTATAGTGGCCAAAATCGATTCAGAAAAGGGGGTGGTGATGAACAGAGTGTCTGAATTAGGCAGACCACTCTTACCCAGTCCAAAGATCAGGGCTTGATCCATCACCGTTATTTATCTCACTGCACCATCCCAGCTCAGAACCTGGCTATATGCAAATCAGTCTGTCCCTGGCCCAGTGCATCATGGGAACAGGGCAGACTAAACTACCAAGCCAATTCTTCACCAGAAAGGAGACAAGCTACCGGGACCGGTTTCTGGCATTTCAGCCGTCTTCGGCCCGGCTTGCTTGAATCCTGATGGTGCAGTGAGAAAGGGACTCATGTCTGAGTATACCCTGCCACACCTATAGTGGCCAAAATTGATTCAGAAAAGGGGGTGGTGATGAACAGAGTGTCTGAATTAGGCAGACCACTCTTACCCAGTCCAAAGATCAGGGCTTGATCCATCACCGTTATTTATCTCACTGCACCATCCCAGCTCAGAACCTGGCTTGTTAAAATCCCAGCATGCACCTCCTGCATCAGACTGTGTCACAGCCGCGCCCCCCAACCCTCCCCGGGTGGGCTTCTCCTGAAAGGGCTGGTAGACTATCAGAAAACCACTCGCTGTAAATATCATTTTACCCCCTTTCGCTGCCCCCATAGTATGCTGCCATAGATCTGTGTTCAATTACACCCATTTCGCTTCTGGGTTCCATGCCATTCGGGCCCGAAACTCTTCATCATACTGCGCCCATGCATATCCACTCCCAGTGATCTGCGCCTTCCTAATTACATTCATGTATCTAAACATTGCAACGCAGCACTCCGGGAACTTCTCACAATACACACTGCCATAAATCAAAAATGCTGCGGTCTGATTACCTTTTCATCAATGGCGCTTTAGGCCTTTTCGCCAGCTCATGTTCTTCCTCCTTAGAGCCCTCTTTTGACCGTACCTCCCTGTGTAATAGCTTTAGCATATCCTCATATTCCCCCTTCCAGATGCGCTCTTTGGTTGTCAACATTAGATGGACCCCCAAGGGTTTCGTCACTCCCATATAAGGGAGCTTCTTAATTTTCAAGTCCTTACTCTCCAGGGGCTCTTTTCCGTCCCCCACAACTGCTTGGGTGTTGGTCCTCCTCTCAACTTTGGTACTACTCGGGCCCCCCATCCCGTGTCCCCACACCAATATCCACAACGTATTTACCTTTTTGTAAGCACCCATCAGTCCCCCCTCAACCCCCCTCCTCCCCCGTCCCCACAGACACCATCCTAGACCTATCCTGCACTCTAACAGCCTTACCTGGCTCTAAGGAGGGTGCACACTCCGGCGCCCATCACCTGGCCACTGACTCTCTCCCTTCCTCAACCTGCGGAGACCTCACCGGGTGACTGCATTCACTTCTTGCCTTCCCGTCTGGTGCCTGTAAAACACTAGAGGACACTTCTTCAATCAACTCCCCTTCTTCTGGGCTCTCCTCATCATAATCCAAAACAATCAGCTCTTCCACCTGGAGCCATTCACGGGACCTCTTGTCTCTGCTGGCCTAAGGCCTTACAAGACCACACATGTCCCTCTTGTGGAGGGGCTGACTATACCCGCAGGTACCCCCCCAAACCATCCACTCCCTCCAAGAGATTCCTTGCCGGTGCTGCGGTCCACCTAGAAATGTGTTGCCTTGGGGCCAGCTAGATCGTTCTGGGCCTTTGTGTGTTGGCCGTGTCATGCTCCTCCACCGGTACCAGGTGCGTTGTGCGCGGCTCCACCCTCCCATCACCGCCGTTCACGTGGGCCGCCCCCTAGCCCTGCCAAGTCAGCTGCACCACAACACTCCTTGCCCTGCAACAAAAACGTTTGGACTAATGTGCTGGGTCCCTCACTCCTAAACCCTGCACATATCCCCCACGTGCCCTGCGACGAAGCCCCACACCGCACCAGGTTAACCTGCCCTAACTTCTCTTCCGTCCCCCCTCCTTCTCGCTCCACTCCAGCATGGCCGATACCATGGCAGAAGCGGGGACCAACCCTAAAACCGCCCCCACCAATCCCCCCCTGTTGAGAACCCCCCAACCTGCATCCCAGACGGCGGTACAGGCACTCCCCATGACTTCCCCCCGCGTGGCCCCTCACCTCCTCTGCCCAGATGGAAAACACATCAAGGCCCTCCCATGCCGGCCCCCCTGCGGTTCCAAGTCGCACTGAAAATTCACCCGGACCCGGCCTACCACCCCCAACCCCCTCCTTGTCCCCCAAGTCCAACAACTACCCTGCCCCCCTATGGATCCTCCCGCCCAACTGGGTGGCAGGGCCACCCTGGAGGCCCCCTCCAGGTTCCCGGAAATATTAGGCTCCCACATCGGGCCCTCCCATCCTCCCAAGTATGCCCACTCGCCGTTCCCCCTTGAGCTCCCCCAAAGAACCAGTCTCACACAGACCCGCTCTCCATAAACTTGCTGACCCGCCTGCTGCCCCACCAAAGTGGGCCACAACTGCCCCAACTCCCATAAAGCTCTCAACCTGAGCACTCCCATCCACTCCTAGAAGGATCTGCACCCCTTCAAGCCCTGAAGAACTGCCTCCTGCCTCCGCGAATGCAGCCACCCACCCTTCGCTCTCCTCCCAGCAGCTCCCCCCTCCCTTCTACCGAGCAAACTCAAATGGTGGTTCAGCTGAGTGCCCGCCCGCTTCCCCCTTCGGATACCCAGGCCCCAAGTAGCCGCCAGATAAGTGCCGCCTGCAGTCCCGGCCTCCCCACCCCACGCGATGCCTCCCCGCCAACGCGGGCGCAGAGCCAGCCCAGAGGCCATGAACGGCTCCCGGGACTCTTCCGATACTGCTGCCCGCTTCAGAGCGGACCTCATGCCAGAGCACTGAGGCCCGCTCCCGACTCCCAAAACTGGCGCAACCTCCTCGCCCCGCCCCGCACCACAGATACAGGGGCTGCCCTTCTTGCCACGCAGGTGTCCCCTTTCACTCACCAATGATACTCGGCGCCTTTTGTGGGAGGTACAAGCAGCTACGGCCACCGAAATACCTGCGGAGGCCTGCCGCACCGGTGCGACGGCCTGCCGCCTCCCCCACGACCAAATCCATTCGACCGGCCTCAGTGAGAAGCCGCAGAGCTTCAAGGACGCGATAATCCTCCATCCTCAGCTGCAGTAGGAATATCAGGGCCCTACAAACACTAGAAAAGACAAATTGGAGTCCTACACACCTACAACTACCACAAACTAACTACCCCAAATGCTACCAGACGCCAGGTCACCAAACCTAAAATGGTGGCTGGGAGCAGGAGCCCAAGGCATTTATGCTTGGGTTCCGTTTGGGCTACAAAACAAAGAAGCCCGCCCCCCACCCCTCCCAAACCGCCCGGGGGGGAGACCTCCCTGCGGTCGGCTACCCCCAAACCCTACTTGCAAGTAAACAGGGAAGCCATAAAGAGCACATGGGCTGCATACTTGTCAGCCTGAGTTTTCTAGCTCCATGATAGCTTTCGTGATTCCTAAGATGTCTGGTACCAAACATCTTGTCTTATTAAATCCTTGCCTATACCAGTATTGGATTTATTAACACATTCACACAAGAGACCCTGCTAGAGGGTCCCCTGAAAACCTACTGACCGTCTATGTTGTCCCAGACTAGTTTTAGCCAGCCTGCCATCACCAGACATACTTCTGGACCCATGAGTTGAGAGCCAGAGCTCTCTGGGACCAGAGAAAAGGCCTGCTCTTGGTGGAGGTGGTCACACCTTCCGCCCAGTAGGATCTGCCTCGGCAGATGCAGGAACTTCAAAGGACATGCCACCTTTGAACCCTCCAACCAGCCCTACGCTATTAGAATCAGATGGTGACCCCTTCAGTCTTGCTCTGCTTTCGGCGGGGGACTGGCGGGAAATTAGGTAAAGTAGGAGGTGGGTCTACCTTCACCCTAGACCACCCCCCAGGCAGAGCAGGCGAGGTATACCCCCCTTTTCACTATCCGTCATTATGACAATGGGGATAGTAGCCTATTAAGAGTCAGGTTGTGCCCACCCCCACGTGGGTTGAGCATAAAGAGGGTGTAGGTGCCCTACAGGTAGGCAGCCCATTGGCTCCCAGCTAGCCCCCTCTGAAATCACCCCTAAATTCAGTATTTAAGTGGCTCCCCGAGAACTTGACTTCAGATTCAACAGACACAAGAAGAAGACCGCTGCAGTTCAAGAACCGAGATCCGCCGCAGAAGAAACTGGCACAAACGCCAGCCACAGCTCAAGACTCAACCCCTGCAACCTGCTGTCCTTCCTGACACCTGTGAGGCCTCCTAGAAACCCCGGAGCCCTTCAGCCTTCTGCAAATTGCCACAAACCTCCCTTTGAGTTGCAATCTCTAGTCCCCGGCAACTGCCAGTAAAGAACTACGGTGATTGAGGATTAACACTTGTGTCGACGTGACTCACCACGGTAAAGAAACTTTGCAGGATTCGGAGAAGATGGCGGCCGGCTACGAGAGCTCGGTCGTGAGCTCCCCGCTCTCTCACAAATAAAGCAAAAAACCCGCTAGAGCAGGACTAGAGCCATAATATGCCTACAAAGTTGTAAAAATCCAAATACTCGAAGAGGCAGTTTAAAAAAAAAATAACGAGGTAAACCTACCAGAGGAAAAATGAAGGGTTGGAAGGTCGAAGAGTAGAGGCAGAGTAGAGGCGGAGCAGTGGAGCACAGGGTGGAGCTGCCCTGGGATATGTGCGGAAGGAGTGGGGCGAGCTGTTCCGGGTCAGCGTAGGCGACGCACACCAGCAGCAGCAGGGAAAGACCGCTATACCAGCAAGCTGCAGCAAGCTGTGCTACACAAAGGGAGAAGTGAGCAGAAAGTGAAAGTGGAGGCGATAGGGGTCCCACGCTGCTGCGTCATCCCTGTGTGGGCTGAGGCAGCTACTGCGCATCAAACCTGCCAAAGAGCCGCGGCATGAGTAGCATACAGGGGCAGAGCGTCTGAACCCCCCTCCTTGCTACAAAAAAGGAAGGGACAATCAGAGGCATCAAACTTCACGGGTAAGTGAAGAAGAGGGGGGTCAGAACAACACTGCATTTGGGGGCAAGGCACACAGTGTACAGAATGCCAATGCCAAGACTCATGCCAAACTATTTGTAATCCGAGGGTCGTATCTAGGGAGCAGAGCAGGGGGACTTCCACGTCAAAATATATAATCTACTCAAGTTGGTCACATCAAACCGAGTTACAGGCTAAACCACAAACTAAACCACAGTTTGTAGAGCTGGAATTGGAAATAAAGTTGGAGCAGGGGAAGGTGGTAAAAGTGGTAAAAGTGGCAAACACTGAAGGAAACACTGAAGCTAAGGTACCAACAGCCCCACAGGGGCTAAATGTAACAAAAACAACAGTAAAACATCAATGGGAAGTCACAGGCTATTCTTTAACAAGCAGATATTCCCCAGTGGAGAAAGGGGAGCCAGAACATCCTCCAGAGATAGTAAAATTATACGCACAAAGTAAAAACTCCCCACCTACCTCTGATACATCCCCCCTGTTGTCCTTAAAAGTGAAAGAAAGAAGAAGAGACAAACCACAGCAGGGAAAATACAACACCCTACATCTAGAGCGAGTCAGGCCAAGTTTAAGACATTGGGTTTGACTAAACAAAATATAACAACCCCCTTAAAGTCTTTTTTCAAAGTATAGGAGTCCCAGAAGGTGGAAAAATATCATAGTAAAACCCAAATTAGAAGACAGGTAGAGACTCCAAGAGAGGAAATAGCAGGAAAAATGTCAACAGTTAGCAACAGCACCAGGTATAGCATTTTAGAAACGCTCGACCAACAAGAGCTAATAACGGACACCACAAAATCTGCCATAGATATTGCTACCGCCAAGAATCCTGAGGACATCCCCATTCGACAAGAAAACATGGAAACTATGGAAAACATGATGACCACATTGATGAGAGAAATGAGATCCAACTTTGCGCCATCAGAAAAAACACAGATAAAAATTCAGGAAGAATGTGAGGTAATGGACCAGAAAATTAATACGCTCACGGAGAGAGTTACTTCAGTAGAATTGGAAGTAGGGGTGTTAAGCAAAAGGGTGGGGGAAAATAAGAGGGAAATAGACCAGCTCAAAGCTTCAGATAAAATTCTATTCGACAGATTGGAATCGATGGAAAACCAGGCAAGGAGAAAATCTTAGAATCCTAAATGTCCCTGAAGGTCTGGAGGGTGAGGACATTAATGCCTTTAACGATCAAATTACTTAGTGAAATAATACCCTGGAAAAAGTCTGTGATCCCGCAGAGGACATCCAGAGAGTACATCGGGACCCATTTGGGAGGAATAAGATTAGGAAAAATCCAAGGAAGATCCTCATGCACTTTAAGACCTACACACTTAAAGAAAGAATATTAAGTGAGGGCCTGAAAGCAGGTTCATTCTCCCAAAGCAATTGGTTGTGTAGATTTACATCAGATATTTCAAAGGCAGCGCAGGACAGGCAATGGCAGCTTGGCCAATACATACAACAGCTGAAATTACTAGGTGCAACAGTCCAAATGCGATTCCCTGCAGCTCTAAGAATAATGTGGCACAACATTAGAGACCCTACGGAGGTAGAATGCTTCCTAGAACAAAATAAATCACAAATGTAGGAGCAAATAAGGATCAAGGAGGACAGAGTAAGAAAAATTAGATAAAAGTGCGAGGAGCAAGGAGCTCAAAAAGGGGCCATGGAACGCCCAAGAAGAGATAGGGGAGGCTTCTGCGGGGTGGGGGGGCACAAAGAAGAAAATTGTAAAAACAAAAAAATACACAGTGGGGAGCAAAACGGGGAAAAATAGACAAAAAACAACATGTCCAAATTAAGCATTATAAGGGAGAAGGAGCCCAGTCATGCGTAACAGAAAACAGGAAGGGGCCACTAACTAGATTGATGCAAAATGAAGTAGGGTAATGTCGGTTTAAATAATCTCATGGAATGTTAACGGACTCAGGTTAAGGAAAAGAAGGGCCAAAATATTGGAAAACCTAAAAATAGTAGATTACAATATAATGATATTGCAAGAAACACACTTACTAAAAGAAGAATGGGAGAAATTCCTTAAAACTTAAAAGTGGTTAGATAGGGGGGTATGCACGAATCATCATCATCATCATTAATTCTTTATTTCGGTTAAGTAACCATGAAAGAGTACAATGCAATATTGAAAACATCATATACTGGTAATCCAAAGAAAAACTGTTTAGCACATGCATATATACTGAGCATTTGTATATATAAAAGAATTGGCTAATAACGGGATCAGGTTTTAGAAGGATTCAAATTCTTGGAGTACAGTATAAATCCATCAATCGAGGTAATACAGAATTAAAAAATTGATTAATACGATAAATATTTTTCTTTTATAAAAATGTTTGGCAGATACCAGAGACAGCATTGTAAAAGTACAGTTAATTAAAGTTTGAGTCTAGGAGGTCTGGAACCATTTTACAAGGGACAATTGGGACTTGAATATATGGGGGTAGCTGTAGTACCAATACATTTTATTTAGCACACTGAGAGTTGGTACAGATCCTAAGAGTACTGCTACATTTTTAGACCTTTTTTCTTCCTAACTATTGCTACTGCAAGAAGGAACCGACTCAGACTAAATACTATGGTCTGTGAGGTGTCCCTTTTAAATACTCTTTCCCCCTCTTTGATTTTCCGGAAACCTAAAAGAAGGCAAATAGGCTTAATCAACTTCCTCCTTGCTTGTAGATATGCAGGGCATATAAATAGGACGTGAGCCTCGTCCTCCTTAACGCCCATATCACATAGTTCACAAAGATCAGTATCACATTTACTCATAGGATCTATCTTACACGCCCACTTTGAAGTACTAATTTTTAATTGTAAAATGCCATAACGGTACTTTAGATACAGTGACTTTGCCATTGAAGGTAAAATGTCATCCAGAAACATTCAAATTTACATTCGGTTTTAACATCAAAGAATTTAAGTGCCAATTTCACAATTTTTGAGTTGTGAAGGGGGTAGCTGTGAATATATTCCCAGTACTGTACCTTCAATAGCTTTTTTGAGCGATGAGTAAGAGAATCGGGATCGGTCCAGAAACTATATAAGCCTACTTTTAAAAACCATTTTTCAATGTGCAGTAACCAGCTTACTCTAATAATGTTCTTTATCTGTAGGATTTCCTTTAGTGCTGCTCTATAGTACACTAGCTCGTCAGTGGACCATAGATGAACCCAGTAAAGCAGCGGGCGTAGGGAAGTGTGATCGTCAGAGCGTCGTATGTTTAAGTCGCAAAATAAAGGAGTTAAAGGAGTACAACCTGGCACAGCTAAAAGTGGTCTGAAAAAGCTGTTTTCCTGCACTGAAAACGAGTCTCTGACTACATGGCCCCACAGTTCTGCCCCATACAAGGTGGCGGATTGAGCTTTGTACTTAAATAGCTCGATTGCTGGTGATACTGCCTTAAGGAAGCTGTTTTTATGCTTCCTTATTATAGGAGCTTGGTTTTGTATTAACATTAGCCTCGATTTTTCTATTTGCGATTTCCAATTCATTTTAGAATCGAGGCCAATACCCAAATATTTAACATTTTGGACCTGTTCAATATTCTCATAATTTACACTAAAAACTTTATTAAAACCCTTATGTGGACTGATGGACATAATCTTAGTTTTAGAGGAATTAATTTCAAGGTTTTTGTCCAAACAGTATGAGTGAAATTTATTCAACAAATTCTGTAATCCTTTAGGCGTCTGGGAAATTAAAATCGTGTCATCCGCGAATAGTAGTGCCGGAACGGCTTGACCACACAACTTGAGAGAGTCATGCTCGCAGCCCAAGAGGGTGTTAGGGATGTCATTAACGTAAAGAGAGAAGAGGGTTGGCACCATAACGCTGCCTTGCCTTACCCCTCTCTTTATGTCAATTCTTTCCATCAGCTCCCCATTAGGTCCCCACCTTACTCCTGCGTAGTTACCCTCGTGCAGCCTGACTAGTTGTTGTAGTATGTCGCCGGGGACTCCCATATCTCTTAGTGATTTCCATAATTTCCCTCTCGGGACCAAATCAAAGGCGGCCCTGAGGTCCACAAAAGCTACATATAGGTGAGAGTTCCTTATGTTAATGTATTTCCATTCTAAGCATAAAAATCTAAAAACTTGATCCACTGTGCTAATTTTGACTCTAAATCCTGCCTGATATTTTATTAAAATAAAGTTATCCTCGATCCAAATATTTAGCTTATTTAAAAGTTGACGTGCAAAAATCTTTTGAAGTACATCTAACAGACTGATTGGTCTATAATGGGATGGGTTGAGTCTACCTCCCTTCATAAAGATGGTTACGATTTTGGCACTCCGCCACGTCTCCGGGATTGGGGCCCCTCTTAAGATGTCATTACTAAGTAAGTTGATATACGGAGCCCACAGGAGATTTTCGTGTTTCCAGAGATCGCCAGGTATTCTGTCCGGGCCTGGAGCTTTGCCCTGTTTGACTGCATTGATAGCTAGTATAGTTTCAGACAAACTAAATGTTAAGGGAGTGATAGACGGGTCTAGTTCTAAATTCCCTTGTGTCCACTCATCATCATCATCCCCACCACACGAGTACAGGGGTGAGAAGTGCTTGACCCAGACACTTTCTTCAAGGAACCTGTCCCTCGATGGACTTCCATCTTTAGTGCCACTCGCAATCAGCTTCCAGAAGGAAGATTGGTCTTTCAATTTACATGCTAGGAGCAAGTCCGACCAGACTCTACCATCCCATTCCCTTTTTGCAAGGTCAAGTATATTTTTATACTGCATCCTTTTATCTCTAATAATGTTGATCTGATTCTCTTTTACAGCTTGTATTAAATCAGATTTGGCACGAAAACAGGCTTTGCTATACCAGCGGCCTTCCTTCAAATACATTTTTTTCTGGCCAGATTGTGCTTGCTTGGTCCCTTTTGAGAGAATCTCTCTAAACTGTGGCATCAAATTCTCATGCACCTCTGCTAGGGAAATGCCCTCTCCATTGTTATCAACTAATGGGGACATTGGAGTTACGTAGGAATCAAAGATTTTCTTAATGATACTCTTATTACTCATAACAGCAGGCCATTTTAATGACACGATTATTGGACTCTAGGGAGTCCTCAGATCGAGTGTCTCCACAGGGATTTAACTCCATTAAGGGGGCAAATAACGTACTACAGATAGTCAAAATTAAGGGGAGGTGGTCACTTTGTATATGATTATCCACCTTCAAATCCAGAAGCATTGGCCATAGGCACATAGAGACCAATATATAGTCTAAATGGCTGGCACAACAACCTCTTTTAAAAGTAGGGTTACTTGAACAATCTGACAAAAACCGCCCATTACAGGCGCGCAACCCATATTCCATTGTTAGTTTTAATAGTTGCAGAGCCCCTTTAGAGCAAGCGACAGTATCACTTGCATCAATACGGGGAATATTGTTGGCGCTATCTTCCTCCCTGTAAATATCTTCTAGCCCCACAACTGGCTCAAACTTCCTATTGAAGTCTCCTCCAATGATCAGCATGATTTTGTGGTCTAGGCTAGAAATAAAATTGGCTAGCTGGACTATTGTTTCCGATTCTTTGCTAGGCGATTGTGGTCTGTTGTAGATATTAATAATACAGACCATCCGTCATTTTCCATCCCGGAATTTTATAGCCAAGATATCGGGGCTATTAAAGTCTATCTGTTTGACATCAATGCCTAATGTTATTCTCGCCCAGATTATCAGGCCACCAGACGGTCTACCTTTATTTGGATTACTAGCCGGAATATAGAATGATCTATACCCTACTTTAAAATAATTTTCTATTCCCCATGTTTCTTGGAACAAAATAAAGTCCCCCCTATTGATATAGTCATGCCATGCAGGATCAGGCATATTTTTTCCTATGTCGGCAATGTCCCAGGAAATTATTATCGCCTTGGCCTTATCCTTAGCAAATGTAGCTGTTAATTTGTTAGTCACACTTATATTCTCTTTGGTTTTTGGGGTTGGCAATTTTAGATTTCCCCCTTGTTCATTGAAACAGGATATTTAACCTGATTAACTGCTTCCCTTGTGTTACACCAGTAGTTATTTACATGGGTATAATCTGTTATACTTTCCCCTGTTTCGTATATATCTCCCAGTCAATAAACTTCATCTAACCCATAAAGTGGTGCAAATCAGTTATTTGTGGCCACCCAGGGATAGGTAGTAAAGCCATCTGACATCTCTTTGTGGGTGGAGAATTGCTGGCTCCCATGTAGTCTCATTGCCCTTGGGCTGTAGAAATAAGAAAGGTCTTTTGTACACATTGGGCCCCTATCCATATAACGGTATTCCTCGCAGATTAGGCTCACTACTTTACTCTCTCTAAAGTTAACAATGATTACTTCTCCCTGAATGTCTTTTGGTCTTCTACCTATCCAGTTGACTCTTCTCACGAACAGTACCTCACCATTCAGATGTCTAGGGATCGGCCTGTTATTATTCAACCAGAATGTCACCTTATTTTTTAATTCTTGATAAGATTCTGGTTTCCCATTTTTTAATTAAGGGACACCCGTGAGTACAATGACATTTGGTAATGATTCGGGCGGTAGGTCAACCGTGGCCAGGAGAGCTCTTACACTACTATCGTCGTTTCCTTTAGTATTTCCAATATCTTTTGGGCACGCAACATTTTTTGATGCCTCGTTACCTATACTGGGTATGATGTGTTGTGCAGTCTTTTCAGAGAACTTTTTGGTCTGCTTGTTCATCTGCTTATTAGTACTAGGGCCCTTTGGGATTCCTACCTCTGTAGTTTTATTAGTAGTTGGACCCGCTATGGATCCTGGAGTGTTTATTTATAGCAGGTTCCCTTGGAGGAGGCACCATATTCTCCATTTGCCCTCTAACTTCGAGTTTTACCATATTTTTTAACAAGGTGAAATTATCTAGGGTTAGCTGTTCAAATTTCTCCAGTTTTTTTTACCATTTTTATCCTTTCAAGGAGAGGGAGGATCAATGATTTAACAACCTTTTCTATCTGTGCCATTGACACTTCAACCTCCTCTATGGGAGCAGGCGAGGGCTTCCCTACATAATTATCTCTGACATTTTACGTGGGTTCCCTTTGAGTAAGATCAGACCTTACTAACACTCTATCTGCTTGTACACCTGGTTCGAGAATGGCGAGATCCGCCATTTTCGATACTTTTTGTTGCCTCCCTTACTGTGTGTTTTCAGTCTTTTTTCTTTATGTGGTATCTCTAATAGCTGCTCGATTTTGGGCTTGTCTACTAACCGGTTTGGGTACAGCAGTATAATTATTTAGGGGGGTCTCCTGCACCCTTATTTGTTCAGCAGTACCGGACCGGCGGGAGCCCTCGCCAATGAATGACACCGCTGGTCCCACCAGTACATTTAGGAAATCAGCCTGGGGTACAAGCCCTGATGGAGGAGTTCAATAGAAGGGAGGACTCTGCACTTAGATCTTCAAACTGCAGATTTGGTGTTTGCGAGAGGCTACTATCAATATGGTGTAACCCCAAACAAGTATACTGTGTTGGAAAGATGTTAGGGTTATTTTCAGTCCTGGGGAGATCTATGTACGAATCCACAAGTATTAAAATCGAATTGTTTGCCTGTGTCAGAGTAGTATTAGTTTGTAATTGCTGCAAACACATGTTTGGAGGGAGCAAAAGGTGTCTCTCCGTGCTCTCAATGGCGGTGAAAACCACCCCAATTGTCTTCTGTAGCATCCTATCTATCGCGGTTAGATTAGGCAATGGGGTTGTAGCACTCTTTTTGAGTCTGGAGCTAGATCTTGTTTAAAAAGGAGTGTTTTTCCCCATAATTCAACCAACAGTAAACAGTGAGCTGTAATAGAGTACCTTTTGAATCATGATACAGGGTTGTTTTTATGGTGCCAAGGGGCGTGGCCCAGCCCAGCCTTGGCCAGCCCCGGATGGCCACAGACGGCCCGACTTTGCCCGGGCTTAGCCCGGCGCGTTCCCGCGACGTGGGCAAGGAGCGCGATTTATTGCACCTCCGGGCGCGGACGATGACGTAGGCGGCTTCTGCCACAATGCCCCCTGAAAAGGTTAGTCCTCCGCTCGGCGGCCGCTACAGGTGACGGTGCGGCAGCGGGAGGACTAGAGGTCAGCAAGCAGGCGGGGGAAACAGAGTTTACTGCGAGCCCATTCTTCCAGCAGACAGGTAAATGGGGTACACCCGCTCCACCGGCAAGGAGCGCGATTTATTGTGCCTCCAGGCGCGGACAATGACGTAGGCGGCTAATGCCCCCTGGAAAGGTTAGTCCTCCGCTCAGCGGCAGCTACAGGTGACGGTGCGGCAGCGGGAGGACTAGAGGTCAGCAAGCAGGCGGGGGAAACAGAGTTGCACGAATCAAGACTGCAATGTGAAAGGGGTGGCAGTATTATTAAAGAAATCACTAGGAGCACAGGTTAAATCCACAGAAGTAGACAAAAAAGGGAGATAGGTGATGGTGAAACTAAAGGTACATGACAATTTATACACAGTGGTGGGGTTTTACGGGCGTAATATGGATGATCCAGAACCACTACAAAAAATGTACTCCCAACAGCGCAAACCCCGATAATAATGTGGGGGGGGGGGGTAATATCATTCTAGATCCAAAAAAGGACAGGTTCTCACCCAAATATAGTCCAAACCTACCAAAAATGAGGGAGTGGGTGAACCTTTATATTAAAGATCTTGGGATCATGGATGTATGGAGGGCGAAAGTTAAAAAACGGCACAAATTCACGTTGCAAAATCAGAGATTGAGACATGCATCAAGAATTGACTACTTTTTAATAGACATGGGCTTATTAAATTCAATACGAAAGGTGGAACACCTACCATCACATTTATCAGATCATTCTGCAGTGAACCTACACCTTGACTTAAAAACTTCTGCACCGACTAACAGATGGACGGTGGGCAGGGGAATCTTTTTAGATGAAAGCTGCATAGAAGCTCTGGCAAATGATACCAAGGAGTTCTTCCAATTAAACAAAGAAGTGACCACAAACAAATCGCAGGAGGCATATAAATCAGGGTAAGAATAACTAGCCTTGCGGCATATAAAAATAAGCGTAGAAAAAACAAGATACGAGAACTAGAAGAAGAGATAACATCCCTGGAGGTCGAGGTAAATAGGACCACTTCCACGAGCAAGAGAAAATCACCATTAATGAAGAAAGAACCATAAAAAAACGGAATTGGCAGACTTTCTTGAATCAATTGTAAAAGATAAATGGGAAGCAAGCAAAATATCACATTACGAATATGGGGAAGGATGTGTGAAACTATTAGTGTGGAAACTGAAAACAGAGGCAACGCGAAATAAGATAGAGATAAAAGATCAACAGTATACCACAGAAGAGAAAGAAATTAGGAAGGAGTTCGTAAAATTCTTTTGTGAACTGTACTCAAAGGACAAGGCACCCACAGGTACAGTCAGTGCTGGAACCCTCCCAAAGTTCTCTCAAGAACAAAGAGCAGAGATTAATCAGGGGATATCCAAAGAAGAGCTTCTAAAAACCTTACAGAAATTTTAAAAAAGTAAGGCGGCAGGGCCGGATGCACTCTCAAATACGCTGTATACACATCTGAGAGAGGTATTGGCTACCCCCATAACAGAACTGCTCAACGAAATATATTCACAACAGAGGGAACGCTCCCACCCTCCTGGAATGACGCAATTATTAATCTTATACTTAAACCAGGGAAAGACCCCCACAAGAAGTGAGTCCTATAGGGCAATATCACTCCTAAATGCAGATTAAAAGGTTTATACAAACATTTTTGAAAAAAGACTCGGAAAGATTGCAGGTTCCGAAATTCATACAAATCAAAAAGGCTTTATTGGAGGAAGATACATACATTAATTGACACATGAACTTATCACTGCAGTAGACATTGCAATAAACTACGCAACTCCACTATCGATTTTAACCCTGGACGCTGCTAAAGTATTAGACAGGGTAAGCTGGCCTTTTTTAAATGCAACTCTGGTAAAATTCAACATAGGAGAGATCTTCCTTAATGCAATTAAACAGATATACAAAAATCACCCCGTTCACTAACAGCAAAGGTGTTAGTGAACGGGTTGTTAACAGATAACAATGATAAAAAGAGGAACAAGACAGGGGTGCCCCCTAACCCCCTTATTATTTGACATGTGCATCGAACCACTGGCAGAAATATTAAGAAAGGAGGAAGGACTTGCACAATTTAAACATCAGGATGGAAGAAGAAGGTTGCACTCTTTGTGGACGACCTAATGGTATTTACAAGTAACTTAGAGGCCTCCCTCCCTAAAATAGAAGAAATCCTAGAAGCATATGGAGCAGTATCAGGGTACTTAGCAAATCAAGCTAAAACAGAAATCCTACAGTGGAACAACAACTATCAAGGCCCCAGAGTAAAAGAAAAAATAAAATACTTGGGCATAGACCTCACAGTCGACATTAAGAAAATTTTGAAAGAATCTTTAAGCAAGTAAGGAAGCTACTGAAAGTATGGGGGTCTCCCGCTATCTTTTTTGGGAAGATCAAACATAATCAAAATGGCCATACTCCGTAAATTCACTTACTTGTTTTTCACCATCCCACTGGATTTTAACCACAACCAAATAAAAAAAACACAAGGAGAATTAAGCAGTTTCATCTGGGCTGCAAAAGGGGCAAGGATAGCCTGGAAACAAAAAAATAATAAGAAAAAAGGAACAAGGAGGGATTGCTAGACAGATATCTTAAACTATTGTAGAGTGTTCCAATTGAAAAACATTAAGATACTTTTAGAGAGCTATGATCTGTATCCCCGAAGAGCAACTAAGGGTTGGCTCTAATCAGTATGGCTGAGCCGTAATAGTAAATAACAAACAAAGGTTGCCAGTACTGATATCAATGAGTAGTATACATAAGTTATAACACAGCACTTGAAACAACATTCAAGACCGGGAGCTAGTCAATAGCTTTTATTGTTATTTGTAACTTTTTCAAGGAAAAAACATATTTTATAAAAACTTCATACAAAATACATCTTCAAAAACGGACATATAATACATACTAGGCAGGAGCTCAAATCAAAAATCATTCATCATATCAGACATATTACAGGCATCCAACAACATGCAACCAATCTCTGGGGGAGGGGGTACTATAACTACAAAAACTACAAAGAAGTGCAATATTTACAATGCAACGACAAGCACAAGACAAGGGGAAATACAAGAAAAAAGCAAAAGTCTGCGAAACAGTTTAAGGGTGGTGTTACAAAGAATTATTCTAAAAGAGGTACATTCCTATATCAAATCTGAATATCCATGGAACTTTGTTCAATCATTAAATAAAGGTAATGTACACAAATCAGTGATAAGCAAAAAGAATCCTTTTAAAGAGCTTATCACTCTTGCAGACAGCAGAATGGCTGGGGCCTACGCGTTTCGAATCCCGCTGAGTTTCTGGGGATTCTCTTCAGGGCCTTTAGTCGTCTCTAAACAAAATACAAAAAGAAGGGGAAAGAAATGTGAGAATCTCAAAACATAAAGGTTTTTAAACCAAAGTCAACGGATCAACATCAGGTTCCTATCTCAGGTCCCACCCTCTCCTCCACCAGCTCACCAAAAAGCGGGGGTGTAAGGGGCATGGGAGGCCTCAACGTTCTAACGAGGTGGACTGTGTCCGGGTCTGAAAAAATGAATGCATCGGTGTCAGGAAAAAATGGAAATTTATAAGGAATAGCGAGAGGCAAAGAATGGGAAGCTGGGTTTTACTTACCTTATATATCAAAAGGAGGCTTTTCTTAAAAGCGAACCGGGGGGGCGGAATTTAACAGACGTTTACCTGTTGGGGGGAAAACATTGGAAATATCAGAAGAGGGATTCTGATAGTGCTGGGAGGTTGGCGCTCTATAGATTCATAATAACTCTCACCTAGTTAATGAAGACCGAAAATTTCGGTATACGCAGCCGCGGGAAGATGAACACTGGCACAAAGGTCTGAGGGAATAAAGGGGAAAAATTAGTATACAGAAACCGCAAGATGCGTGTTGAGCCGAGTCAGACTAGTGGGAAGAGTCTTACCAGGAAAACGGGGGAGGACGGGTGGGGTATTTAATACAAAGGTTGACGATCTCTATCAGTGGGTGCTTTGTTAATCTGAAAGGAAGCCAGCAATAAACAGGGTTAGCAGCGGCTAAACACCAGTTTTTTACAAGTTTGGCACTATTCGTTAAAACGGCTTACCACAATAGCAGGTAAAACGCGTTGGTACCGCATGAAGCGGGTCACGAGTACAGTAGAATTCAGGGAACCTAGAACGACATTGAAATAAGCCTTTTAGCGGTTGTTATATTCTCGATTGTGACGAATCTAACCAGGAGTTTCAAGGGGCTTACCAACATGTCTGCAACGCACGGTCAACAAAAGTTAGTTTGGAAGGATTAACTGAAACGAAAAGGACGGTACGGGCATTAGTCTAACATTAAAGAAGGAGCGGCTAGCGGTAAAGGAAGGGGAATCTAGATTACAATACTTACATCGGATTAGTCTGACGGGACCTAAGGCTCGGCGGCGTTTCTGATAGCACTATACCCTGGCTCATGCGCAGTAGCTGGCCGGGGCTAGGCTGATCTAACTATATAGGCTGACCAGGTGGACAGTCACGCCCTCACTAGGACCAAAAGAGCGACGGAAAACACGGACCGGAGTGTAACTTTTCATACATACGATCCATGTGGCAAGGGAACGGGTACTCAAGTTAAACGGTCTAGTGTTCTTGCAGGCAACACTGGATTAAAGTTTAAAGATTTCGCTCAATTCATTGAGCCCAGATACTGCTGTGTCGAACTTGACTATGAGAAATGCTTCTCGTTTTGATAATGCCAAATTCTGATCACCTCCTCGAGGATTTTTTTCTATTCTTGAAATCACTGTCCATTTTAGATCACTGACTAAGTGTTGCATCCGCGTCCAATGTTGCACCAAAGGAGCATTTTCAACTTTCCTTTTTAATCTGGATTTATGTTGCGAGATCCGTTGACGGACCTCTTGGTTTGTTTTGCCTATGTATAATAGATGGCATGGGCATGTAATGCCATATACAACAAACTTGCTCTTACAGTTGCTGAATGTATCATGCTTCCAGGAGATTCCATTGTGTTGGAAAAGGGAACCCTCCACAGTGGATTCACAGCATAGGCAGGTGCCGCATTTATGATGTCCAAGGATGGGGGGCATCCCCATCATTTGACGTAACGTCGCAGGTTTGGGGACTGGCATAGCCGCTCGGACTATATGATTGGCAATATTGTTTTCTTTTTTAAAGGCAAATAGGGGCACATTTACAAGACTTTCATCTAGATCCTTCACTAGATGCCAATTCTGTTTTATGACCTTTTTCAATTGGTTGGCATTGGGGCAATAAGTAGTGACGCATACTTGTCGTTTCAACTCAGGTTTGTTTTTGCGTTCCAGAAGTGTCTCACGTGGGGTCCATTGGGCTCTCTTCATACAGGTCTTAACAAGTTTTTTGGGGTACCCCCTGTCACACAGCTTGGATGTTAGATTTTCTGAATGGTATTGGAAATCTTCTTTAAATGTGCAGTTCCTGCGAACTCGCAAAAACTGCCCATACGGGAGGTTTTCTTTGAGATTTCTAGGATGATTACTGTTGAACATCAGAGACTTATTCCGATCGGTGGGTTTGATATATAGTGTGGTTGCTAATTTCCCTTCAGATGAAAAGACCTCCACGTCAAGGAATGCAATCCTGGTTGTCGACTCAGTCAGGCTGAATTTTATGTCGGCGGTCCTGGCATTTAGCCATTGGTGGAATCGAGTAAGGGTGTCACTATCTCCTATCCATGTCATAAAAACATCATCAATAAATCGGAGCCAAGCTCCGATGTATTGAATGAATGGGTTGTTATTGTAAATGTACACATTCTCATACATTGCCATAAACAGTACTGCCAATTCTGGTGCAAAGGGGCAGCCCATAGCTACCCCTTTGACCTGGTAGTAATACTCACCATTAAAACAGAAGTAGTTCTTCTTTAAAGCAAATGCTGCTAAGTCTACAATGAATTTAGTGGGCAGAGGTAATGAAACAGCTAGAGGACATTAGCTGTTATCGTAAGATAAACAAAGATCCTACTACAGACCTTCAAAACGAACTTTTTGCCATTGTACAAGAAGGATTTGACCAAGGTTTTGTTGGTCCTAAAGAACTTGAATATCTAAAAATTAAACATCCTAAAGTGCCTATGTTCTACGTATTGCCGAAAATTCATAAAGATCCAGACCATCCGCCTGGCAGACCCATCGTGGCAGGATGTGGTTCGGTGCTAGAGCCGGCAGCTAAATACGTAGATTGTTTTCTAAAGGAATTCATGATCCAGGTTAAATCCTACCTACAGGACACTACAGACTTTATCAAAAAATTGGAAAACATCGACTTCTGTGAAAACAGAGACAGACTAGTTACTTTAGACGTAACTGCTCTGTACACACAGATCCCCCAAGATGAAGCTGTAGCAGTACTTACATATTTCCTAGATTCCAGACCTAGGCCCATGCGGGTGCCCACTAAATTCATTGTAGACTTAGCAGCATTTGCTTTAAAGAAGAACTACTTCTGTTTTAATGGTGAGTATTACTACAAGGTCAAAGGGGTAACTATGGGCTGCCCCTTTGCACCAGAATTGGCAGTACTGTTTATGGCAATGTATGAGAATGTGTACATTTACAATAACAACCCATTCATTCAATACATCGGAGCTTGGCTCCGATTTATTGATGATGTTTTTATGACATGGACAGGAGATAGTGACACCCTTACTCGATTCCACCAATGGCTAAATGCCAGGACCGCCGACATAAAATTCAGCCTGACTGAGTCGACAACCAGGATTGCATTCCTTGACGTGGAGGTCTTTCCATCTGAAGGGAAATTAGCAACCACACTATATATCAAACCCACCGATCGGAATAAGTCTCTGATGTTCAACAGCAATCATCCTAGAAATCTCAAAGAAAACCTCCCGTATGGGCAGTTTTTGCGAGTTCGCAGGAACTGCACATTTAAAGAAGATTTCCAATACCATTCAGAAAATCTAACATCCAAGCTGTGTGACGGGGGGTACCCCAAAAAACTTGTTAAGACCTGTATGAAGAGAGCCCAATGGACCCCACGTGAGACACTTCTGGAACGCAAAAACAAACCTGAGTTGAAACGACAAGTATGTGTCACTACTTATTGCCCCAATGCCAACCAATTGAAAAAGGTCATAAAACAGAATTGGCATCTAGTGAAGAATCTAGATGAAAGTTTTGTAAATGTGCCCCTATTTGCCTTTAAAAAAGAAAACAATATTGCCAATCATATAGTCCGAGCGGCTATGCCAGTCCCCAAACCTGCGACGTTACGTCAAATGATGGGGATGCCCCCCATCCTTGGACATCACAAATGCGGCACCTGCCTATGCTGTGAATCCACTGTGGAGGGTCCCCTTTTCCAACACAATGGAATCTCCTGGAAGCATGATACATTCAGCAACTGTAAGAGCAAGTTTGTTGTATATGGCATTACATGCCCATGCCATCTATTATACATAGGCAAAACAAACCAAGAGGTCCGTCAACAGATCTCGCAACATACATCCAGATTAAAAAGGAAAGTTGAAAATGCTCCTTTGGTGCAACATTGGACGCGGATGCAACACTTAGTCAGTGATCTAAAATGGACAGTGATTTCAAGAATAGAAAAAAATCCTCGAGGAGGTGATCAGAATTTGGCATTATCAAAACGAGAAGCATTTCTCATAGTCAAGTTCGACACAGCAGTATCTGGGCTCAATGAATTGAGCGAAATCTTTAAACTTTAATCCAGTGTTGCCTGCAAGAACACTAGACCGTTTAACTTGAGTACCCGTTCCCTTGCCACATGGATCGTATGTATGAAAACTTAACTCCGGTCCGTGTTTACCGTCGCTCTTTTGGTCCTAGTGAGGGCGTGACTGTCCACCTGGTCAGCCTATATAGTTAGATCAGCCTAGCCCCGGCCAGCTACTGCGCATGAGCCAGGGTATAGTGCTATCAGAAACGCCGCCGACCCTTAGGTCCCGTCAGACTAATCCAATGTAAGTATTGTAATCTAGATTCCCCTTCCTTTACCGCTAGCCGCTCCTTCTTTAATGTTAGACTAATGCCCGTACCGTCCTTTTCGTTTCAGTTAATCCTTCCAAACTAACTTTTGTTGACCGTGCGTTGCAGACATGTTGGTAAGCCCCTTGAAACTCCTGGTTAGATTTGTCACAATCGAGAATATAACAACCGCTAAAAGGCTTATTTCAATGTCGTTCTAGGTTCCCTGAATTCTACTGTACTCGTGACCCGCTTCATGCGGTACCATGGTCCTGTTCGCTCTTGCTGTCTGATTGCGCAGATACGGATGCATCCCCGCTGCACTGGCCTGTTCTCGGATGGGGTGGCCGTTGAGGGCCCTGGGACACGTGGGTTCGTGTTCCTTGAGCCTGAGTATCATGGCCGCCGTATCCGGCTGCTGGATGGTAGTGAGCGTGATGTATGGAGTTTGCGCGTGCGTGTTGAGGACCGGGAGGGAGGTGTGAGCTGCGCATGGTGTGTTGTATTTCTTGCGCGCCTGTTGCGCGGATGGCCGTGTTTGGGGATGGGAGAGGGGGTTCTGGTTGGTTGGATTGGAGTAGGCTGGGATGACTGTGGTTTGTGTGTAGTGGGGCGTTTGTGGTTTGGACGGGTGACGTGGTGCAGGCTGGCGCTGTGTGTCAGGCGCACTACCCCTTCTCACCGGGCCCTATGGTGCCCCGATCATGGCTGATGTCGATTGACACTATAGACAAGATATCAATATTGTCTTGGAATGTACGGGGTCTTAATGATGCCAGGAAATGTCGAAATGTGCTACAGTATTTGGATAGGCATGCTGTCCATGTGGCCCTCCTGCAGGAGACGCATTTACGGACTGGGCCCGCTCCTAGGTTTGGTGGGCGATGGGCTGCGGTTAGAGTGTTTGCATCGTACTCCACGTATGCCCGTGGGGCTGTTATCCTGATTAAAAGATCACTCGCCTTTCAAGAACTGGGATCTGTGGCGGATCCTGAAGGGCGCTATGTGCTGTTATGGGGGCGGCTGGGGCAGATCACTGTGCTGTTTGTCAATTGTTATGCTCCTAATGTTGATACGCCAGCTTTCTTCCTCACCCTGTGGGGTCATGTGCTTGCTGTGGATGCCTCCCATATTGTGTGGGGGGGGATTTCAATTTTGCATTTCAAGCTCATCTGGATAGGTCGGACGGATGCCCTCAGTACAATGTGCAGGCTAGGGATGTTTTACGGGGTATTGTAGAGGAAGCTGGATTGATCGACTGCTGGAGGTATTCTCACCCTGCTGTTAGAGAGGGCACACATTACACTGCACATGCACGCTCTTGGGCGAGGCTGGACTATGTCTTTCTCTCCAGGGGGCTGGTGGCTGGACTGCGGGAAGTGGTACATCTCGCTCGGACATACTCGGATCACTGTCCGGCGAAGGTTGTGCTTTCGGTACCCGGGCTGCACAGGCCGCGCCCTCCTTGGCGCCTTTTTCCGACAGCCTTGCTTGATCCTGTGTTTAAAGCGGAACTTGGCGAGGAGGTGGAAGCGTTCTTCCCAAGGAACAAAGGCTCTGTTGAGAGTGTCGAGGTTATATGGGAGGCTTTTAAGGTTACGATCCGAGGCGTCACTATATCCAAGAGCTGTGGCATGCTTAAATTGATAGTTCGAACTCTCGAAGGCTTGGAGGGGGATTTACGTGACTTGGAGCGCAGGTTGCAGGCGGGTTCTGATCCCGGTCTATTGGGCCAGTTCCGCACCAAGCTCTCCGAATATGAGGAAGAGGCTGCCAGGGAGGCTAAACATAGGGGGAAGTATTGGACGGCGTGGAGGTACTGTGAGGGGGAGAGACCGGGGAAGGTCCTGGCTGCCCTTACTAGGCATCAAAGATATGGTTTGGACGTGCTGGAATTAGCTTTGGCGGATGGCACTCGCTGTCGGGACACTGCGGAGATTCAGCGCACTTTCATTCACCACTACACCCAACTGTACACGACACAGCAGTCGGGGGAGGCACGATATGGCGGTTTCCTGGATGATTTGGCGCTCTGTTGGTTGTCGGATGATCATCGGGCGTTCTTGGGCAGACCCCTAGAGGTGGAAGAGATCAGGAGTGCCATCATGTCTCTGAATAACGGGTAGGCCACTGGTTTGGATGGCCTTCCGGCTGAGTTCTACAAATGTTATGTGGACATTATGGCCCCTGTTCTCCGTGAGGTGTTTGAGGAGTCCCTGGAGGAGGGACGGCTGTCGTGCTCCATGAGGGAAGTCGCTATTACCTCGTTGCTCAAACCGGGTAAGGATCCTCTGGAGGTGGGTTCTTATAGGCCCCTCTCGTTACTTAATTGTGATGTCAAAATTCTCGCAAAGGTTTTGGCGGTGAGGCTGTCTGAGCTCATGCCTGTTATTGTTCTGCCCGATCAGTCGGGGTTCGTGCCTGGCCGCGCTACTTCCCACAATCTACGGACTCTGTTTTCCCTTATCTCGACCATTGCTCCTGAGCTTCCGGTCGCCGCCATCTTCCTGGACGCCACTAAGGCGTTTGATTCGGTGGAGTGGGGTTACCTTGTTGATGTCCTATGCCGGATGGGGTTTCCTCGGATCTTTATATCCTGGGTCAAGCTCTTATATACTGACCCGGTGGCTAGAGTGGTGGTGAATGGTGTGCTTTCCCCCCCATTTCCTCTTACTAGGGGCACCCGACAGGGGTGTCCACTTTCGCCCCTCCTTTTTGCTATTGCTATAGAGCCCTTAGCCTGCAGAATTCGCCAGCGACACCAGCAAAGCGCTTTCAATTGTCTACAACGCCAGGTCGGGATCTCTTTATATGCGGATGACATCACGCTCTATGTGAAGGACCCACAGAACAACCTTAATGCGCTACTGCGTGAGCTGGTTGCTTTCGGTGGAGTCTCCGGGATACACATCAACTGGCAGAAATCCCAACTCTTCCCGCTCACAGCGGCGGTTCGTAGATTTCCTCTTGATTTCCCTTTAGATTGGTGCGATTCTGAGTTGCGGTACCTCGGGATTGTGGTGTCACTGGACAGGGAGGAGACTGTCAGGCTTAACTATGGCGTTGCGATTACCAAGCTGTCGGATGACGTCACTAGGTGGCGTTCGTTGCCTCTTTCCATGGCTGGCCGTGCGTCTCTTATCAAAATGGTGGTCCTCCCCAGGTTTTTGTACCTTTTTCAAAACATTCCCTATCACCCTGGTGCTTACTTTTTTCGAAGGCTCCGTTCGGAGCTCATCCGATTGTTTTGGGGGGGCAAGCAGCCACGTGTAGCCTGGACCACCCTCACGTTACCCTATTCCGATGGGGGCTTCGATGTCCCTGATTTTGAGCTTTACTACCTTAGCGCTCAAACTCACTATGCTTACCATTGGATGCGCCCCACGCCGTTTATGCCACAAGTTGCGGCTGAGCATTGGGTTGCCCATCCGCTCCCACTGGAGGGATTGGTGCTGGGCAATGTATCTGATGTGGACACGCACCAAACGACGGTGACATGTACAGTGGACGCTTGGAGACGGGTGGCGCGATTGTTGGGGGTTTCCTTTCTCTACTCGCCGGCTTTGCCTCTAGCCTATCACCCTGATCTGTCTCTGTTGCAGGAAGCGGGGTTTCAGCGTCTCTGTAGGCGGCTTGGGATCCTTACGTGGGGTGGTGTTTTTCATGAGGGTGTTTTTCGCACCCAGGCTCAGTTTTTTGGGACTGCCGATTGTTCCCCTTTGGAGCTGTTTTACTATGTGCATTTGAGACAGGGCTTACGTGCCTTGCTGCCGGATTTCCCTTCGGAGCCGGAGGTGACCCTCCCTCTCCATGTGCTCCTGGTTTCAGATGGACGGCATTTGGTATCGAAGTTGTATGCGGCCATTAGGCGGCAGCGTTCTGTCCCGACCTGTCGGGTGCGGGAGCAGTGGGTTGCTGAGTTGGGCGTCCCTATTACAGACGAGCAATGGACGTACTGCTGTGGCCTTACGGCCAATGTCTCTTCAAGTTGCCGTTTGAAAATAATACATTACAAATTCGTCCAAAGGTTTTATTACACCCCGGCGAGGAAACTTCGGTTTCATTTGGCGGACGATGACAAATGCGTTAGGTGCCGAGCAGAGGGTGCTGATTTTTTGCATTTGGCGTGGGAATGTGCAGGGGTTCTGGAATTTTGGGTTCAGGTCCATGCGGCCCTTCAGATTATGACCGAGAATGGAGTGATGTTCGACCCCTTAGTAATGTTGCTGGGGTATTCCAGAGACGTGCCTGTCCTCCACCGTAGGTTTACTGATGTGACCTTGCTGTTAGCCAAACGTAGAGTGGCGTGTTGTTGGGGTCGTGGCAGAGTGCCACGGTTCAAGGATTGGCTACGGGATCTCGTTTATTGTCAGGACCAATTCAATGTCTACGCGGAGCTGATGCCCGTGAGGTGTAGGCCCAAGGATTTTTGGAGCCCACTACAGGTGTACCTTCTTACTAGAGCGGTGCAGGACTCCGAAGCTGAAAGTGAGGACCGGGTTGGGGTTGGTTGATACAGACGTAGAGGTTTGAGGTGATATAATGCAATTGCCGGCCCTCGGGCGATAGGTGGGGGGTGGATGTTTTCTTCCCCTGCTGAATTGGGGGGGTTGGCCTCCCTAAAGTAATACTCCTGCTGTCGCAATAGGGTCCCACTGACTGTCGGCTTCCTTATGGCGGGGGGGAAGGGGCCGGGAAGGCTTACAGCGGGCGGGGAAGAGGTTTTTCTCTCTGCAGGTACGAGAGGACTCTCCCTTTCAATTGGATGATGGAGATGCCCCCGTCTGCTACTGCCATTTTATGTCATTCTGTTAGTATGTATTCTGTGAATCCCGTTTGAGAGCGATGCTTGCCTTTATTCGTTACTGACTGCACTGATTTGTATGTCCACCTACATTCTGGACTCTTTGACTGAATTGCCTTTATATTTTTGTCCATGTATGACTGTATGTATCTTGATTGCAATGTCTTTTCTATGCCTTAACTCCAAATAAAGGTTTAAAAAAAAAAAAAGGTTTTCCTATAGACACTAACAGTTGAATTAAAAAAATATTGAAGAGTTATTACAAATCTATAGAGCGCCAACCTCCCAGCACTATCAGAATCCCTCTTCTGATATTTCCAATGTTTTCCCCCCAACAGGTAAACGTCTGTTAAATTCCGCCCCCCCGACTCGCTTTTAAGAAAAGCCTCCTTTTGATATATAAGGTAAGTAAAACCCAGCTTCCCATTCTTTGCCTCCCGCTATTCCTTATTAATTTCCATTTTTTCCTGACACCGATGCATTCATTTTTTCAGACCCGGACACAGTCCACCTCGTTAGAACGTTGAGGCCTCCCATGCCCCTTACACCCCCGCTTTTTGGTAAGCTGGTGGAGGAGAGGGTGGGACCTAAGATAGGAACCTGATGTTGATCCGTTGATTTTGGTTTAAAAACCTTTATGTTTTGAGATTCTCACATTTCTTTCCCCTTCTTTTTGTATTTTGTTTAGAGACGACTAAAGGCCCTGAAGAGAATCCCCAGAAACTCAGCGGGATTCGAAACGCGTAGGCCCCAGCCATTCTGCTGTCTGCAAGAGTGATAAGCTCTTTAAAAGGATTCTTTTTGCTTATCACTGATTTGTGTACATTACCTTTATTTAATGATTGAACAAAGTTCCATGGATATTCAGATTTGATATAGGAATGTACCTCTTTTAGAATAATTCTTTGTAACACCACCCTTAAACTGTTTCGCAGACTTTGGCTTTTTTCTTGTATTTCCCCTTGTCTTGTGCTTGTCATTGCATTGTAAATATTGCACTTCTTTGTAGTTTTTGTAGTTATAGTACCCCCTCCCCCAGAGATTGGTTGCATGTTGTTGGATGCCTGTGATATGTCTGATATGATGAATGATTTTTTATTTGAGCTCCTGCCTAGTATGTATTATATGTCCGTTTTTGAAGATGTATTTTGTATGAAGTTTTTATAAAATATGTTTTTTCCTTGAAAAAGTTACAAATAACAATAAAAGCTATTGACTAGCTCCCGGTCTTGAATGTTGTTTCAAGTGCTGTGTTATAACTTATGTATACTACTCATTGATATCAGTACTGGCAACCTTTGTTTGTTATTTATGATCTGTATCCCGACACCTGAAAGCGATAATCAAGGAAGGAAGCCACTTACTATACAAATACGGCCATCCTAAGTACTTTAAGAAAATAAAACTAAAAAGCTTAAAGGCGGCGGCAACACTCTGGCATCAAATGAGAAAGATACTTAAAATACCATGCTACAGCAGGTATGCGCCTATATGGGACTCCCCAGGAACCCCGTAATGCCTAAAAGACAGACTGGCAAACGCCCTGAAGGAAAACAACATCACAAAGTGGGGCGAACTAAAGAAAGAGAACCTTATCATAGAGTGGGAGGCACTGAGAGAAAGGACTAAGTGCACGGTTGCCAGATTTAAGTACTACCAGATTAGTCATTGGGTCAAGAACTTAAAAGATAGCAAGGAAGGAAGTGGGATAATTCAGGGAATACTGCAGGAAAAAAAGATCACCAAAAAAGAAATAGCTTACTGATACTGGGCACTTATTGAAGAAGGGGAGGATCACTATGAAATTCCAAACAAGATCTGGGGAGAAGTACTGCCGGAGCTGAATATCTTAAACAAATGGCAAGTATCCATGGCTACTTGTTCGAAAATTGTGAAATCTGCACCCCTGAGAAGGAACGATCTATTCACTATCCGCAGAGCATACTGGACACCGAAATGGCTATCAAAGATCAGAGGCCAAGAGGAGAGGAGCTGCACCAAGTGTGGAGAGGCGGGTGCGGATGGCCTACACATGTTTCGGCAGTGCCCCCATCTTGAGGAATTCTGGGAAGAGACTGGCAAAATTTTGTCTAGAGTATTGGGACAGCAGGTAGAGGTGAGTATGGATTTGGTTATTTTTGGGAGAAGTCAGAACATAGCCCAGGTAACTAAACTGAGTAAAGACCAAGAAAAAATCTTGTTCATACTGATATTAGCAAGAAGAGAGATCTGTATTAACTGGATGAAAGGTACACCTCCAACACATAAAGAGTGGGTGGCGTCTGTACAAAGAATCAATAAATTAGATAGAAGCGGGCAGAGGAGAAAGGCAAATACATTTTGGAATATCTGGGAAGACCTAAATTCACATGTTAACATTGTTGAAAGCATTGTATACTCCAATGATTAGCCAATGTAATAGAACCATTCAAGTGGAACTTGAAAGAGTAGTCAAAATGACTAGCTCAACCCAGAACTGGATTGCACCGGAATTAGACAAAAAGGAGCTTAAGTGCAAAAGGGAAGCAGAGATTCTCCACGCATACGTTGCGTTTACCCAGGAGAAGCCCCAAAAGGTCAGAATACAAAACAAAGTGGGCCCGACACCTCCATTTTCAAACTATTGCTAAATGAGGACAGCAAAAAAAAATAAAAAACACTTTGCAGCATGTATCCATCACCTTGAGGGATCCTCTCAGCACAGCGGGCAATGCTGGAAACAGCCCTGCTCCTGGGAGCCTGTACCCTACTGCTGGTCGCCCTGATGGTTGAAGCAACAACATTGACACAACCGACTCCCCCCATGACTGCAACCCACCTGTGCCTGACCACTGCCGGAGAACTCTGACAGCCAGCACAGACGACTTCTGGAACTCCTGCTCCATGTACATCTCAACTCCTACGATACCCTAGTGCTGGCCCTCCAAAGACCTTTATCCAGCCGGGGGAGAAGACCTCCGACCGTCCCCGGTAGCCTGGTCCTCCGAAACTTCCCTTCGGAGTCCCCCTTCCAGTGAAAGCAAGGGTAACTGCTGGGACACGCGGTGTTTCCTTTCGAACTGCAGTGACCTTCTGTCAGCTACTGTGATGGTAACTGTGTTGGCGGTCGACTGATCTCTATTAAATCTTTACTCATCCCGGAATTCCTCCGCTGACCACAATGGTAAATATTTGACAGTACCGACTGCCCTGTGTCTGGATACTGGAAGTACTACATACTTTGAACTGCATTTCCTTTTATTCCGAATACCACAGTGTACAAAGTATTTAATGAAGAATTTAAAAACTGAGCAAACACAAGGAGATGATGGACGGAGCACTGAAACTTTTCAGATACTCACCCCCAGTCACAGATCTGGGTGGAATTCATCATCGTTCTTTATCTCACTTTACCATCCCAGTTCATACCGAGCCATATGCAAATCAGTCTTGACCCTGTTCCTCATGGGAACAATCCAGCCTGAACTGCCAAGCCAGGTATTTCCTGGACCAAAAACAGGCATCCTGGGACTGGTTTTGGGGGCACACCCCTCATCAGTCAGGTTAACTCGAATCCAATGGCAAAGTGAGTAAGTGACCCATGTCTGGGCATACCCTACCATCTTAGGGCAAATAAAGCAAACACAAGGTGATGATGGGCGGAGCGCTAAAACTTTTCAGACACTCACCCCAGTTACAGATCTGGGTTGAACCCATCAACGTTCTTTATCTCACTTCACCACCCAAGTTCAGACCCAGACATCTGAAAATCAGTTTTGACTCTGTTCCTCATGGGAACAGTCCAGCTCGAACTGCCAAGCCAGGTCTTGCCTGGGCCGGAAACAAGCATCCTGGGACCGGAATTGGGAGAACACCCCTCATCAGCCAGGCATGCTTGAATCCAATGGAAAGTGGAGCTAGTGACCCACAACTGGGCATACCCTGCCAACTTAGGGTGAACAAAGCAAACACAAGGAGATGATGGACGGAGTGCTGAAACTTTTCAGACAGTCACCCCCAGTCACAGATCTGGGTTGAATTCATCATCATTCTTTAGCTCACTCGCCACCCAGTTCAGACCCAGCAACACTGTCCCTCGATAAGTCTAACTGCTCACCCACACTGCCACAAAAAGAGAGCTAGTATTATCTTCTTGCTGCTTCTGTCTTCCTTTCGCACTCTTTACATAGTGCACTTCATTTGAGTACATTGTACAGAGAGGCGGTATCTTACACAAGGCAGTTCACTGGTTCCCTCAAGATTGAAGATGCCTGGGCCAGCAAGTCATCTGGATCCACAAATAAGCACGCCAGTACCAGTCCATAAGAGGCAAAACCCCTGGCACCTGTCAAGAGATGGGCCTGGAACACCATTTCTCTATCATCTCCTAGGGTTGTTAATCGTTCATAAGGAACACTGGAAAGCCTAAGGACAACTGATGTAGAGCACAGCTGTGGTCTTTCTCAACAGACTGTAATATCTCTTTTCTGGAATAAGGTAAGAATTTGCCTGCTTTCTATTCCAGAAGTTAAGGTTTCTACCTGGTTTGTGGCCAAACAGGACTCCTTCCCTGCTGCCTGCCTGGGTGATTAACTGACAGTCCAGGCCTCCCCCTGGCCGTGTATGTGATAATACAGGCAGACATTTCGGACCGCGAAGGCCACCAGGTGTTCCACAAACAGCTCATTTCTTTTAACCAGACAAATTAACCTGTGTTAAAAAAGCCTCACCCCTAAAGCAGCCATGATGAGTTGTCTTCAGGACTGCTGTGTTTGTTACAGCTAAAATTACAGTCAACCCCTTTCACTTATCACAGTATTGTGAAATATCAGGTAAAGCAAAAACAGGCAAACTTTTTCCACACAATTGCCACTGCATCAATCCCATATGAAGAGAGTTTCATCACACTAGCAAATAATGGAACCTTGAAAGCGATGATTATATCAGGCTAGCAGAAAGGAAAAGCAAAGTCTTGATGTTCAATAAATTCAAGATATCTAATCCCATGTGTACGAAATTCAAATTAGGAAATGGCTAAATTGCGATTTCCTAATAGGAGGAGGATTGGGCATCTTACACAGATCTTCTATAAGATGCAGAACTGAGCCCCTTTCCTTGCCATCCGACTCCTTTCAGGCTCGTTATTTTGTTCTCAATCCTTCCCCATCAATCTCTTTTGCAGGGATCTTGATTTATAGGCCTCCTAGCCCCGGCCTCCTTTCATTCAGAAGCTTCTCAAGCTGCTTGAACCCTACATAGACAGACCTAATTTCTCCATTCTTGGAGATTTTAACTTTCACTTAGATATAGAGGACTCCACTGATACTGCCTCCTTGATGGATTCTCTGTCATCCCTCGGTCTTAACCAGATCGTTAAAGGTCGCACACACTCAGCTGGCCACACCCTGGACGGGGTCTTCACTAATGACCCCAGGGTAGCGCCCGGGACCCCCTTCCTCTGTCCTGGTCAGACCATATGCCATTCCCCTGGTTTTTATACATCCCAACTTCCCCTTACCCCTAGCAGGTCCATGCAAGTGGGAACTCAAAAGAAACTTTAGAGCAATAAATAGTCACCTATTAGCCCCCTTTTTGCCCACCCAACCCCAATCTCTTACAAATGACATTGACTCTGCTGCTTCTGATTTGCATAACGCTATTTCAAAAGCGGTGGATAAACTTGCTCCCATTAAACAGACCTACTCCGCTAGGAAACGTCCCTCAGCCCCTTGGTACTCCGATTCTCTCAGATCACTGAGGCAGGGATGTAGGAGACAAGAGAGGCTCTGGAGAGTCAATCTAGACCCGGACGAAAGGATCAAACACAAACTCCTACTTAACCCCTTTGGGGCTAATGACGAGCTGGGCTCGTCATGGCGCTTGCCTGCCGTGCGCTGATGACAAGGCCAGCTCGTCATCAGCCCCACCCTCGGGGGAAGCGCTGGCGCTCCCCCCGAGGGTCTCTGATCTTCGTTGTTTTGCTGGGCGCGCTGACACCATCAGGGATTCCCTGCGCTCGGGAAGCCATTTGCTTCCTGAGCGCCGGTGAAAGAGGTAGGTTTTGAAACTCCGGCGGGGGTTTGGGGCAGCGAAGACGCATCAGGGGAGAGGAAAGAGATTTTCCTCTCCCCTGATGTCTCTTTGCAGGGCATTTCTGCCTCAAGATCGCGCACAGCGTTGCGATCGTGCGGCGGAAATGCTCCCACTAGCACCAGGGATTGTTTATTTATCTTTTCGGAAGCGACCCCTTGGGCAAGGGTCGCTTCCAGGTGGGCAGCCATAATATTTTCGATTTTCTGCCCCCCCCCCCGGGGGCAAATCGGTCCGTTTTTTCGGCCGTTTTTCCCCCAGGGGGGGCAGAAATTTCCCACTAGTACCAGGGTTGTTTTTTGGAGCCAAGACGGACATGGATATTGTTTACGTTTTTCTGTCCCCCCTGGGGGCAAATCGGCCCTTTTTTTTGCCGTTTTGCCCCCAGGGGGGGATAGAAAATGCCCACTAGCACAAGGGATTTTGTTTTTAGCTTTTAGGAAGCGACCCCTTGGGCAAAGGCTGCTTCCAGGTGGCCTCATATTTAACTTTTTGTTTTTCTGCCCCCCCCTGGGGGCAAATCGGCCTGTTTTTCGGCCGTTTTGCCCCCATGGGGAGCAGAAATTTCCCACTAGCACCAGGGATTTATGTTGGGGCAATGTGTTAGTTTTGGGAAGCGACCCCTTGGATAAGGATCGCTTCCAGGTGGCCATGATTGTGTTTTTGTTTTTCTGTCCACCCTGGGGGCAAATCAGCCCGTTTTTTTTGCCGTTTTGCCCCCGGGGGGGGGGGGGGGGGGCAGAAAATGCCCACTAGCACCAGGGAATTTAAATTTTGTTTTTAGGAAGCGACCCCTTGGGCAAGGAGTAGTGCTTGGCTAGCGGTGTGTGCGGAGTGGCGCTTGGCTTGCAGTGTGCGTGGAGTGGTGTTTGGCTGGCGGTGCGTGTGGAGTGGCGCTTGGCTGGATGGTGTGCGTGCAGTGGTACTTGGCTGTCTGTGCACGGAGTGCTGCTTTGCTGGCGGTGTGTGTGGAGTGGTACTTGGCTGTCGGTGTGCGCTGAGTGGTGTTTGGCTGGCGGTGTGCGTGGAGGGGTACTTGGCTATCTATGCACGGAGTGGTGCTTGGCTGGCGGTGTGTGTGGAGTGGCGCTTGGCTGGTGGTGTGTGTGGAGTGGTACCTGGCTGTCTGTGCACGGAGTGGTGCTTGGCTGGTGGTGTTTGTGGAGTGGCGCTTGGCTGGTGGTGTACGTGGAGTGCTACTTTGCTGTCTGTGCACAGAGTGGTGCTTGGCTGGCGGTGTGTGTGGAGTGGCGCTTGGCTGGTGGTGTGCGCGGAGTGCTACTTGGTTGTCTGTGCACGGAGTGGTGTTTGGCTGGTGGTGTGTGTGGAGTGGTGTTTGGCTGGCAGTGTGTGGGGAGTGGTACTTGGCTGGATGGTGTGCGTGGAGCGGTGCTTGGCTGGGGGTGAGTGGCGCTTGGCTTGCGGTGTGCGTGGAGTGGTGCTTGGCTGGCGGAGTGTGTGGAAGGGTACTTGGCTGTCGGTGTGCGCTGAGTGGTGTTTGGATGGCGGTGTGCGTGGAGGGGTACTTGGCTATCTATGCACGGAGTGGTGCTTGGCTGGTGGTGTGTGTGGAGTGGCGCTTGGCTGGTGGTGTGTGTGGAGTGGTACTTTGCTGTCTGTGCACGGAGTGCTGCTTGGCTGGCGGTGTGTGTGGAGTGGCGCTTGGCTGGTGGTGTGCGTGGAGGGGTACTTGGTTGTCTGTGCACGGAGTGGTGTTTGGCTGGCGGTGTGTGGGGAGTGGTACTTGGCTAGATGGTGTGCGTGGAGCGGTGCTTGGCTGGCGGTGAGTGGCGCTTGGCTTGCGGTGTGCGTGGAGTGGTGCTTGGCTGGCGGTGTGTGTGGAGTGGTACTTGGCTGTCGGTGTACGCTGAGTGGTGTTTGGCTGGCGGTGTGCGTGGAGGGGTACTTGGCTATCTATGCATGGAGTGGTGGTTGGCTGGCGGTGTGTGTGGAGTGGTGCTTGGCTGGTGGTGTGCGTGGAGTGGTACTTGGCTGTCCGTGTGCGCTGAGTGGTGTTTGGCTGGTGGTGTGCATGGTCTGGTGCTTGGATGGTGGTGTGGGTGGACTGGCAGTCTGCTGGCGGTGTGTGAGTAGTTACTTTCTGTTGGTCACTACACACACAGCTAGTTGAGTGACACTCTACGCAGTCCATCATTTTCTGTAGTTGCTGTGTCAGATATGTGGGCGTGTGAAAGTGATGGGCCCTTGATCGGCGCTGGCGCTGTAAATGTGTTGTATGTGTCACACGTACAAAAGGTGTATGAATGTCCTTACTGCCCCTGTGTGATGGGGGTACTGGTAGGAGCAAAAGACTGACTGGCACCAAAGTGGTCAGGCAGAAAAAAAAAAAACCAAAATTTAACCAGTGTCTTGATGTTAAACCTCATCTAATCCCAATTGGTCTAAGCCCTATTTGATGGCCCATCTGGCCGAATTTAAATTTGGGGGGCAAATTTGTGTGTTGTTGTTTTAATTGGTATATTGTTTGTGAAATGTGGTAGTAATTTTTTTTTCTTCTCTATTTTTGTCTTGTTCCAGGCTTTTGCTGTTTGGATTGTTGTAGGTTGCGTGTCTGTTTGCAGCTTGTGTAGTTGCTTGTGCTTGGTAAGTGAATGTATGTTGTACTGCTTTCCCTTGATGTTTGTCTTTTTGAAAAAGGTTGTACTTCTAGCAGTTTGTGTGGCTCTGTGTTTTTTTTTGTTTTTCTTTTTCAGCATTAGTGTTTGATGTGCACTTTGTTTTCTAATCTGTCATTTCTATTTTTCTTTCTAGTGGGATATCATTTCTTTTTGCTGTGTCTCAACAGAGAAGGTGCTGGTGGGTGTAGCTATATTTGGTAAGAGTGAAATTGTTTTGGATTGTATTTATCTTTTTGTGAAAGCCTTACCTTGTTTACTTCTTACTTTGCACAGTGTAGGTTGTTGTTCATTTGTGTGTCCAGTCTTCTTGCTTTGTAAGGATAATGGCTAGTCGCAGGATTACTGCTCAGCAGGTTCTTGGTTTGCTTTTTGAGTCTTCCTCTGACCATGGTTCAGAGAGTGAGTCCGATTCGGACTCCCAGGTGGCGGCAGAAGATTCTGGCAGTGAGTTTTCTCTTCGCATGGAATCATCATCATCGGATGATGAATCTTCTTCTAGTGCTGATGAAGGGCCTATGGTAGAGGAGGATATTGAGGTGCCGGTAGTGGGCCAAGAGGCACCTGTGCTGCTGCCTAGGGGCGCAAGGTTTCCTTTCTTTTTACGTCGGCAAGAGGCATGTGGGCTGGAGCCTTTGCCCAAAAGGCTTCACATTGCTGTGGTGCGCAAGGAGGCATCTGGTGCTTTTCGTCTTCCTGCTGGTGTAGTGCAGCAAGAGGCATCTGGGGCTGTTAGGCTTCCCATTGGTGTAGAGCGGCAAGAGGCATCTGGGCCTGCTTGGTTTCCCGGTGGTGTAGTGCAGCAAGCAGCATCTCAGGCTGCTGGGCTTCCCGTTGGTGTAGTGCAGGAAGAGCCCTCTGGGGATGCTATGTCTTCTGTTGGTGTTGTGCAGCCAGAAGTATCTGTGGCTGTTAGGCTTCCCATTGGTGTGGAGCAGCAAGAGGCATCTGGGCCTGCTGGGCTTCCCGTTGGTGTAGTGCAGGAAGAGCCCTCTGGGGTTGCTATGTCTTCTGTTGGTGTTGTGCAGCCAGAAGTATCTCTGGCTGTTAGGCTTCCTGTTGGTGAACAGCAGCAAGAGGCTTCTGAGCTGCAGGCTGGGGTGGCTGCTCCCCCCGTTGATAGGGATGGCCTCTGGGTTCCCCCTGGCATGGTGCAGCCGGCATTGCCAGAGTTCACTGGTGTTCCTGGGTGTAGAGTGAATACTGAGAATTTTCTGCCAATACATTTTTTCAGTTGTTTTTTGACGATGTGTTTTTGCAAGAGATTGTTGATCAAAGTAATTTGTATGCTGAACAATTTTTGAGGGCCAACAGTGCCAGCCTTAAGCCCTATGCTACAGCAATCCGGTGGACTCCCACACATGTTGAAGAGATGAAGAAGTTTTTGGGATTAACTTTTTTGATGGGCTTGCTAAGGAAGCCATCAATGACTTCATATTGGTCCAGTAGTCCCTTGATGGCAACAGCTATATTTCCAGCAGTCATAAGTTGTGATCGGTATATGCTGCTTCTTCAGATGATGCATTTTGGTGATAATAGTTTTGTGTTGCCACGTGATCACTCTGATTGTGACCGTTTGTTTAAAATTCGGCCTGCCCTTGATCACTTTGTTGATCGTTTTCCTGAGATCTTTGCACCTGGTAAAGAAATTGCAGTGGATGAGTCTTTGGTGTTGTTCAAGGGCCGCTTGGTTTTTAGGCAATACATTCCTAGTAAGAGGTCACGCTATGGAATCAAGCTGTATATGCTGTGTGACAGTGAGACTGGATATGCCTACAATTTCAGGGTGTACACTGGTAAGGAGTCCAGCATTAACCCTCCTGGTTAATTGTGTTTGAACTAGGTAGAGGATTATTTAACAAAGGCCATCATTTATATGTAGATAACTTCTACACTGGTGTACGGTTGTTCAAGGAGTTGGCCAAAGTGGGCACTGTTGCTTGTGGCACAATGCGCAGTAACCGTAAAGGTTTCCCAAAGGAACTTGTTTGCAAAAGGCTTGTCCGGGGACAGTCTACGGCATTGCGAAGTGGGGAGCTTCTAGCTGTGAAGTTTTCAGACAAGGAGATGTGTACATGCTGACTACTATCCACGATGAAAGAACAGAACCTGTGCCTGTTTGGGGTCAGGGTGCTGAAGTGCGCAAACCTGTGTGCATTATAGCTTACAATAAGTTCATGGGTGGTGTTGACAGAGTAGATCAGAGGTTGGAACCTTATGCTGCTCTTCAAAAGGCTTACGTTTGGTACAAGAAGTTGGCTATCCATCTGTTCCACTTGGCATCCTTTAATGCTTTTGTTGTGTTCCAGAAGTCTTGTCCTGAGACGAAGATGCCTTTCGTTAAGTTTCAGGAGTCTATAATAGGCAGCCTTGTACTTGTGCAGCAGGCAAGTGTTCCTAGATTTGGAGTGGTGGAGGAAGTGGCTAGATTGAAAGATCGCCACTTTCCTGAATCTATTCCTTTCACTACAGCAAGAGAATTTCCGACTAGAAGATGCAGAGTCTGTTGGCGAAGAGGCGTGCGGAAGGAGTCTCGTATATACTATCCTGACTGTCCTTCTAAGCCTGGATTGTGTCTGTCAGCTTGTTTTAGATCGTACCACACGAAAACAAAGTTTTGGGAGTTTTAATGAGCTGTAAAGTGAATTGCCTGGTCTGTATTCTGTAAAAAAATTTGGTTTGTTTCAAGGTTTAGCATTAGTGCAATGTGTTTAGTTTTAGAATTTGTGTTAGCTGTTTTGTAGGTATTTCCATTTGTTTAGTGTTATTTTGAAAAGAAGAATTTTAATGTGATTGTGGTGTGTGCCGGCTGGTGCTTGGATGGCGGTGTGTGTGGACTGGCGCTTGGCTGGAGGTGTGTGTGGACTAGTGCCTCCCTGGCAGAGTGCATGGTTTGGTGTTTTGTGGGTGGTGCGTGTGGATTTTTGTTTGGCAGGCGGAGTGCATGGTTAGGTGCTTGGCTGGCGGTGGGAGTGGATGGTGCTTGGCTGGTGGAGTGCAAGGATTGGTGCTTGGCTGGTGGTGTGTGTGCACTGGTGGTTGGCTGGCGGGCTGCGTGGACTGGTGCTTGGCTGGTGGTGTGTGTGGAGTGGTGCTTGGCTGGTAGTGTGTGTGGAGTGGTGTTTGGCTGGTGGTGTGTGTGGAGTGGCGCTTGGCTGGATGGTGTGCGTGGAGTGGTACTTGGCTGTCTGTGCACGGAGTGGTGCTTGGCTGGCGGTGTCTGTGGAGTGGCGCTTGGCTTGCGGTGTGCGTGGAGTGGTGCTTGGCTGGTAGTGTGTGTGGAGTGGTACTTTGCTGTCTGTGCACAGAGTGGTGCTTGGCTGGCGGTGTGTGTGGAGTGGCGCTTGGCTGGATGGTGTGCGCTGAGTGGTGTTTGGCTGGCGGTGTGCATGGTCTGGTGCTTGGATGGTGGTGTGGGTGGACTGGTGCTGTGTCTAAGGCAGGGGGGCTTAACTTGTAAACTTAAATACTACTTTTTTCAAAATTCATTTTTGGCCTGTTCTGCTTTGGGGCACCCACACAAGTGAAGTATCCTTTTACTCGGGAGAACAAGGGGAACGCTGGGTGGTAGGACATTTTTGCCGGTACAGAGATCCCATGCGAAAAGTTTGGAAAAGTGATATTTTTACCTAATTTTAAGGTTTGCAAGGAGTTCTGGGTAGGAATACATTGGGGGACCCACAAATGCCATACCTCCCTGGACTCCCCCGGGTGTCTACTTTTCAGACCTGTTTGGGTTTGGTACTTTCCAAAGAATACCACCGAGCCCCCAAAAATCAAGGTCGTTTTGCAATTGGGTATTGTAAATTCCCCACCGTACGATTTGAACCGTTTCCTGTTGCAGCCACTATGCCTACCCACGCAAGTGAGGTACCATTTATTTCGGGAGACCTGGGGGAACGCTGGGTGGGTGGAAATTTGTTGATCCACGCGGATACCAGAACCTTCCACCACAGAAATATGAGGAAAATATGTTTTTTTTGTCAAATTTTTAGGTTTGCAAGGGATTCTGGGTAACAAAACCTTGGGGTAGGTAGACAAGTCACCCCATCCTGAATTTCCCTGGTGTCTAGTTTTCAAAAATTTATAGGTTTGCTAGGTTTCCCTAGGTGCTGGCAGAGCTAGGGCGCAAAAACAAAAGGTAGTCTTTTTGTCCAAAAAGTGCAGGATTTCACTGGGAAATTGAGGTGCGACCATGTTGCGTTTTGCGCTGTTTCATGTCGCAGCCACTATGCCTACCCACGCAAGTGAGGTACCATTTTTTTCAGGAGACCTGGGGGAAATCTGGGTGGGTGTAAGTTTGTTGATCCACGCAGATTCCAGAACTTTCCACCACAGAAATGTGAGGAAAATGTGTTTTTTTGTCAAAATCTTAGATTTGCAAGGTATTCTGGGTACCGAAAACCTGGGGGTAGGCAGACGAGTCACCCCATCCTGAATTCTCCTGGGTGTCTAGTTTTCAAAAATGTATAGGTTTGCTAGGTTTCCTTAGGTGCTGGCAGAGCTAGGGCGCAAAAACAAAAGGTAGTCTTTTTGTCCAAAAAGTGCAAGATTTCACTGGGAAATTGAGGTGCGACCATGTTGCGTTTTGCACTGTTTCATGTCGCAGCCACTGTGCCTACCTACGCAAGTGAGGTACCTTTTGTTTCGGGAGACCTGGGGGAACGCTAGGTAGTTGGAAATTTGTTGATCCACGCAGATTCCAGAACTTTCCACCACAGAAATATGAGGAAAATGTGTTTTTTTTGTCAAAATCTTAGCTTTGCAAGGTATTCTGGGTAACAAAACCTGGGGGTAGGCAGACGAGTCACCCCATCCTGAATTCCCCTGGGTGTCTAGTTTTCAAAAATGTATAGGTTTTCTAGCTTTCCCTAGGTGCTGGCAGAGCTAGGGCGCAAAAACAAAAGGTAAACTCTTTGTCCAGAAAGCACAAAATTTCACTGGGAAATTGAGGTGCGACCACGTTGCGTCTTGAGCTGTTTCACGTCCCAGCCACTATGCCTAACAATGCAAGTGAGTTACCATTTTTTTTGGGAGACCTGGGGGAACGCTGGGTGGGTGGAAATTTGTTGATCCACGCAGATTCCAGAACTTTCCACCACAGAAATGAGAGGAACATTTTTTTTTTGTCAAATTTTTAGCTTTGCAAGGGATTCTGGGTAACAAAACCTGGTTGTAGGCAGTCGAGTCACCCCATCCAGAATTTCCCTGGGTGTCTACTTTTCGAAAATGTACAGGTTTGCTAGGTTTCCCTAGGTGCTGGCAGAGCTAGGGCGCAAAAACAAAAGGTAGTCTTTTTGTCCAAAAAGTGCAAGATTTCACTGGGAAATTGAGGTGCGACCATGTTGCGTTTTGCACTGTTTCATGTCGCAGCCACTATGCCTACCTACGCAAGTGAGGTACCTTTTTTTTTGGGAGACCTGGGGGAACGCTGGGTGGTTGGAAATTTGTTGATCCACGCAGATTCCAGAACTTTCCACCACAGAAATATGAGGAAAATGTGTTTTTTTTGTCAAAATCTTAGCTTTGCAAGGTATTCTGGGTATCAAAACCTGGGGGTAGGCAGACGAGTCACCCCATCCTGAATTCCCCTGGGTGTCTAGTTTTCTAAAATGTATAGGTTTTCTAGGTTTCCCTAGGTGCTGGCAGAGCTAGGGCGCAAAAACAAAAGGTAAACTCTTTGTCCAGAAAGCGCAAAATTTCACTGGGAAATTGAGGTGCGACCACGTTGCGTCTTGCGCTGTTTCATGTCGCAGCCACTATGCCTAACAATGCAAGTGAGTTACCATTTTTTTCGGGAGACCTGGGGGAACGCTGGGTGGGTGGAAATTTGTTGATCCACGCAGATTCCAGAACTTTCCACCACAGAAATGAGAGGAAAATTTGTTTTTTTTGTCAAATTTTTAGCTTTGCAAGGGATTCTGAGTAACAAAACCTGGTTGTAGGCAGTCGAGTCACCCCATACAGAATTTCCCTGGGTGTCTACTTTTCGAAAATGTATAGGTTTGCTAGGTTTCCCTAGGTGCTGGCAGAGCTAGGGCGCAAAAACTAAAGGTAGTCTTTTTGTCCAAAAAGTGAAAGATTTCACTGGGAAATTGAGGTGCAACCATGTTGCGTTTTGCGCTGTTTCATGTCGCAGCCACTATGCCTACCCACGCAAGTGAGGTACCATTTTTTTCAGGAGACTTGGGGGAAAGATGGGTGGGTGGTAATTTGTTGATCCACGCAGATTCCAGAACTTTCCACCACAGAAATGTGAGGAAAATGTGTTTCTTTTGTCAAATATTTAGGTTTGCAAAGGATTCTGGGTAACTAAACATGGGGGTAGGCAGACGAGTCACCCCATCCTGAATTTCCCTGGTTGTCTAGTTTTCAAAAATGTATAGGTTTGCTAGGTTTCCCTAGGTGCTGGCAGAGCTAGGGCGCAAAAACATAAGGTAGTTTTTTGTCCAAAAAGTGCAAGATTTCACTGGGAAATTGAGGTGCAACCATGTTGCGTTTTGCGCTGTTTCATGTCGCAGCCACTATACCTACCCACGCAAGTGAGGTACCATTTTTTTCAGGAGACCTGGGGGAAAGCTGGGTGGGTGGAAATTTGTTGATCCACGCAGATTCCAGAACCTTCCACCACAGAAATGTGAGGAAAATTGTTTTTTTTGGTCAAAATCTTAGCTTTGCAAGGTATTCTGGGTAACAAAACCTGGGGCTAGGCAGACGAGTCACGCCATCCTGAATTTGCCTGGGTGTCTACCTTTCAAAAATGTATAGGTTTGCTAGGTTTACCTAGGTGCTGGCAGAGCTAGGGCGCAAAAACAAAAGGTAGTCTCTTTGTCCAGAAAGCCCAAATTTCACTGGGAAATTGAGGTGCAACCACGTTGCGTTTTGCGCTGTTTCATGTCGCAGCTATTATGCCTAACAATGCAAGTGAGGTACCATTTTTTTCAGGATACCTGGGGGAACGCTGGGTGGGTAGAAATTTGTTGACCCACGCAGATTCCAGAACTTTCCACCACAGAAATGTGAGGAAAATGTGATTTTTTTGTCAAATTTTTAGCTTTGCAAGGGATTCTGGGTAACAAAACCTGGTTGTAGGCAGTCAAGTCACCCCATCCTGAATTTCCCTGGGTGTCTAGTTTTCAAAAATTTATAGGTTTGCTAGGTTTCCCTAGGTGCTGGCCGAGCTAGGGCGCAAAAACAAAAGGTAGTCTTTTTGTCCAAAAAGTGCAGGATTTCACTGGGAAATTGAGGTGCGACCATGTTGCGTTTTGCGCTGTTTCATGTCGCAGCCACTATGCCTACCCACGCAAGTGAGGTACCATTTTTTTCAGGAGACCTGGGGGAAATCTGGGTGGGTGTAAGTTTGTTGATCCACGCAGATTCCAGAACTTTCCACCACAGAAATGTGAGGAAAATGTGTTTTTTTGTCAAAATCTTAGATTTGCAAGGTATTCTGGGTACCGAAAACCTGGGGGTAGGCAGACGAGTCACCCCATCCTGAATTCTCCTGGGTGTCTAGTTTTCAAAAATGTATAGGTTTGCTAGGTTTCCTTAGGTGCTGGCAGAGCTAGGGCGCAAAAACAAAAGGTAGTCTTTTTGTCCAAAAAGTGCAAGATTTCACTGGGAAATTGAGGTGCGACCATGTTGCGTTTTGCACTGTTTCATGTCGCAGCCACTATGCCTACCTACGCAAGTGAGGTACCTTTTGTTTCGGGAGACCTGGGGGAACGCTAGGTAGTTGGAAATTTGTTGATCCACGCAGATTCCAGAACTTTCCACCACAGAAATATGAGGAAAATGTGTTTTTTTTGTCAAAATCTTAGCTTTGCAAGGTATTCTGGGTAACAAAACCTGGGGGTAGGCAGACGAGTCACCCCATCCTGAATTCCCCTGGGTGTCTAGTTTTCAAAAATGTATAGGTTTTCTAGGTTTCCCTAGGTGCTGGCAGAGCTAGGGCGCAAAAACAAAAGGTAAACTCTTTGTCCAGAAAGCGCAAAATTTCACTGGGAAATTGAGGTGCGACCACGTTGCGTCTTGCGCTGTTTCACGTCGCAGCCACTATGCCTAACAACGCAAGTGAGTTACCATTTTTTTTGGGAGACCTGGGGGAACGCTGGGTGGGTGGAAATTTGTTGATCCACGCAGATTCCAGAACTTTCCACCACAGAAATGAGAGGAACATTTTTTTTTGTCAAATGTTTAGCTTTGCAAGGGATTCTGGGTAACAAAACCTGGTTGTAGGCAGTCGAGTCACCCCATCCAGAATTTCCCTGGGTGTCTACTTTTCGAAAATGTATAGGTTTGCTAGGTTTCCCTAGGTGCTGGCAGAGCTAGGGCGCAAAAACAAAAGGTAGTCTTTTTGTCCAAAAAGTGCAAGATTTCACTGGGAAATTGAGGTGCGACCATGTTGCGTTTTGCACTGTTTCATGTCGCAGCCACTATGCCTACCTACGCAAGTGAGGTACCTTTTTTTTTGGGAGACCTGGGGGAACGCTGGGTGGTTGGAAATTTGTTGATCCACGCAGATTCCAGAACTTTCCACCACAGAAATATGAGGAAAATGTGTTTTTTTAGTCAAAATCTTAGATTTGCAAGGTATTCTGGGTATCAAAACCTGGGGGTAGGCAGACGAGTCACCCCATCCTGAATTCCCCTGGGTGTCTAGTTTTCTAAAATGTATAGGTTTTCTAGGTTTCCCTAGGTGCTGGCAGAGCTAGGGCGCAAAAACAAAAGGTAAACTCTTTGTCCAGAAAGCGCAAAATTTCACTGGGAAATTGAGGTGCGACCACGTTGCGTCTTGCGCTGTTTCATGTCGCAGCCAGTATGCCTAACAATGCAAGTGAGTTACCATTGTTTTTGGGAGACCTGGGGGAACGCTGGGTGGGTGGAAATTTGTTGATCCACGCAGATTCCAGAACTTTCCACCACAGAAATGAGAGGAAAATTTGTTTTTTTTGTCAAATTTTTAGCTTTGCAAGGGATTCTGGGTAACAAAACCTGGTTGTAGGCAGTCGAGTCACCCCATAAAGAATTTCCCTGAGTGTCTACTTTTCGAAAATGTATAGGTTTGCTAGGTTTCCCTAGGTGCTGGCAGAGCTAGGGCGCAAAAACTAAAGGTAGTCTTTTTGTCCAAAAAGTGAAAGATTTCACTGGGAAATTGAGGTGCAACCATGTTGCGTTTTGCGCTGTTTCATGTCGCAGCCACTATGCCTACCCACGCAAGTGAGGTACCATTTTTTTCAGGAGACTTGGGGGAAAGATGGGTGGGTGGTAATTTGTTGATCCACGCAGATTCCAGAACTTTCCACCACAGAAATGTGAGGAAAATGTGTTTCTTTTGTCAAATATTTAGGTTTGCAAAGGATTCTGGGTAACTAAACATGGGGGTAGGCAGACGAGTCACCCCATCCTGAATTTCCCTGGTTGTCTAGTTTTCAAAAATGTATAAGTTTGCTAGGTTTCCCTAGGTGCTGGCAGAGCTAGGGCGCAAAAACATAAGGTCGTTTTTTGTCCAAAAAGTGCAAGATTTCACTGGGAAATTGAGGTGCAACCATGTTGCGTTTTGCGCTGTTTCATGTCGCAGCCACTATACCTACCCACGCAAGTGAGGTACCATTTTTTTCAGGAGACCTGGGGGAAAGCTGGGTGGGTGGAAATTTGTTGATCCACGCAGATTCCAGAACTTTCCACCACAGAAATGTGAGGAAAATGGTTTTTTTTTGTCAAAATCTTAGCTTTGCAAGGTATTCTGGGTAACAAAACCTTGGGGTAGGTAGACAAGTCACCCCATCCTGAATTTCCCTGGGTGTCTAGTTTTCAAAAATTTATAGGTTTGCTAGGTTTCCCTAGGTGCTGGCAGAGCTAGGGCGCAAAAACAAAAGGTAGTCTTTTTGTCCAAAAAGTGCAGGATTTCACTGGGAAATTGAGGTGCGACCATGTTGCGTTTTGCGCTGTTTCATGTCGCAGCCACTATGCCTACCCACGCAAGTGAGGTACCATTTTTTTCAGGAGACCTGGGGGAAATCTGGGTGGGTGTAAGTTTGTTGATCCACGCAGATTCCAGAACTTTCCACCACAGAAATGTGAGGAAAATGGTTTTTTTTTGTCAAAATCTTAGCTTTGCAAGGTATTCTGGGTACCGAAAACCTGGGGGTAGGCAGACGAGTCACCCCATCCTGAATTCTCCTGGGTGTCTAGTTTTCAAAAATGTATAGGTTTGCTAGGTTTCCTTAGGTGCTGGCAGAGCTAGGGCGCAAAAACAAAAGGTAGTCTTTTTGTCCAAAAAGTGCAAGATTTCACTGGGAAATTGAGGTGCGACCATGTTGCGTTTTGCACTGTTTCATGTCGCAGCCACTATGCCTAACAACGCAAGTGAGTTACCATTTTTTTTGGGAGACCTGGGGGAACGCTGGGTGGGTGGAAATTTGTTGATCCACGCAGATTCCAGAACTTTCCACCACAGAAATGAGAGGAACATTTTTTTTTTGTCAAATTTTTAGCTTTGCAAGGGATTCTGGGTAACAAAACCTGGTTGTAGGCAGTCGAGTCACCCCATCCAGAATTTCCCTGGGTGTCTACTTTTCGAAAATGTATAGGTTTGCTAGGTTTCCCTAGGTGCTGGCAGAGCTAGGGCGCAAAAACAAAAGGTAGTCTTTTTGTCCAAAAAGTGCAAGATTTCACTGGGAAATTGAGGTGCGACCATGTTGCGTTTTGCACTGGTATATGTCGCAGCCACTATGCCTACCTACGCAAGTGAGGTACCTTTTTTTTTGGGAGACCTGGGGGAACGCTGGGTGGTTGGAAATTTGTTGATCCACGCAGATTCCAGAACTTTCCACCACAGAAATATGAGGAAAATGTGTTTTTTTTGTCAAAATCTTAGCTTTGCAAGGTATTCTGGGTATCAAAACCTGGGGGTAGGCAGACGAGTCACCCCATCCTGAATTCCCCTGGGTGTCTAGTTTTCTAAAATGTATAGGTTTTCTAGGTTTCCCTAGGTGCTGGCAGAGCTAGGGCGCAAAAACAAAAGGTAAACTCTTTGTCCAGAAAGCGCAAAATTTCACTGGGAAATTGAGGTGCGACCACGTTGCGTCTTGCGCTGTTTCATGTCGCAGCCACTATGCCTAACAATGCAAGTGAGTTACCATTGTTTTCGGGAGACCTGGGGGAACGCTGGGTGGGTGGAAATTTGTTGATCCACGCAGATCCCAGAACTTTCCACCACAGAAATGAGAGGAAAATTTGTTTTTTTTGTAAAATTTTTAGCTTTGCAAGGGATTCTGGGTAACAAAACCTGGTTGTAGGCAGTCGAGTCACCCCATACAGAATTTCCCTGGGTGTCTACTTTTCGAAAATGTATAGGTTTGCTAGGTTTCCCTAGGTGCTGGCAGAGCTAGGGCGCAAAAACTAAAGGTAGTCTTTTTGTCCAAAAAGTGAAAGATTTCACTGGGAAATTGAGGTGCAACCATGTTGCGTTTTGCGCTGTTTCATGTCGCAGCCACTATGCCTACCCACGCAAGTGAGGTACCATTTTTTTCAGGAGACTTGGGGGAAAGATGGGTGGGTGGTAATTTGTTGATCCACGCAGATTCCAGAACTTTCCACCACAGAAATGTGAGGAAAATGTGTTTCTTTTGTCAAATATTTAGGTTTGCAAAGGATTCTGGGTAACTAAACATGGGGGTAGGCAGACGAGTCACCCCATCCTGAATTTCCCTGGTTGTCTAGTTTTCAAAAATGTATATGTTTGCTAGGTTTCCCTAGGTGCTGCCAGAGCTAGGGCGCAAAAACATAAGGTAGTTTTTTGTCCAAAAAGTGCAAGATTTCACTGGGAAATTGAGGTGCAACCATGTTGCGTTTTGCGCTGTTTCATGTTGCAGCCACTATACCTACCCACGCAAGTGAGGTACCATTTTTTTCAGGAGACCTGGGGGAAAGCTGGGTGGGTGGAAATTTGTTGATCCACGCAGATTCCAGAACTTTCCACCACAGAAATGTGAGGAAAATGGTTTTTTTTGTCAAAATCTTAGCTTTGCAAGGTACTCTGGGTAACAAAACCTGGGGCTAGGCAGACGAGTCACGCCATCCTGAATTTGCCTGGGTGTCTACCTTTCAAAAATGTATAGGTTTGCTAGGTTTACCTAGGTGCTGGCAGAGCTAGGGCGCAAAAACAAAAGGTAGTCTCTTTGTCCAGAAAGCCCAAATTTCACTGGGAAATTGAGGTGCAACCACGTTGCGTTTTGCGCTGTTTCATGTCGCAGCCATTATGCCTAACAACGCAAGTGAGGTACCATTTTTTTCAGGATACCTGGGGGAACGCTGGGTGGGTAGAAATTTGTTGACCCACGCAGATTCCAGAACTTTCCACCACAGAAATGTGAGGAAAATGTGATTTTTTTGTCAAATTTTTAGCTTTGCAAGGGATTCTGGGTAACAAGACCTGGTTGTAGGCAGTCGAGTCACCCCATCTAAAATTCCCCTGGGTGTCTACTTTTAAAAAATGTATAGGTTTGCTAGGTTTCCCTAGGTGCTGGCAGAGCTAAGGCGCAACAACAAAAGGTAGTCTTTTTGTCCAAAAAGTGCAAGATTTCACTGGGAAATTGAGGTGCAACCATGTTGCGTTTTGCGCTGTTTCATGTCGCAGCCACTATGCCTACCCATGCAAGTGAAGTACCATTGTTTTCAGGAGACCTGGGGGAAAGCTGGGTGGGTGGAAATTTGTTGATTCACGCAGATTCCAGAACTTTCCACCACAGAAATGTGAGGAATATGTGTTTTTGTTTGTCAAAATCTTAGCTTTGCAAGGTATTCTGGGTAACAAAACCTGGGGGTAGGCAGACGAGTCACCCCACACTGAATTTTCCTGGGTGTCTAGTTTTCAAAAATGTATAGGATTGCTAGGTTTCCCTAGGTGCTGTTAGAGCTAGAGCGCAAAAACCAAAGGTAGTCTCTTTGTCCAGAAAGCGCAAAATTTCACTGGGAAATTGAGGTGTGACCACGTTACGTTTTGCGCTGTTTCATGTCGCAGCCACTATGCCTAACAACGCAAGTGAGGTACCATTTTTTTCGGGAGACCTGGAGAAACGCTGGGTGGGTAGAAATTTGTTGATCCACGCAGATTCCAGAACTTTCTACCACAGAAATGTGAGGAAAATGTGTTTTTTTGTCAAATTCTTAGATTTGCAAGGGATTCTGGGTAACAAAACCTGGTGGTAGGCAACCCATCCTGAATTCCCCTGGGTGTCTACTTTTCAAAAATGTATAGGTTTGCTAGGTTTCCCTAGGTGCTGGCAGAGCTAGGGCTCAAAAACAAAAGGTAGTCTCTTTGTCCAGAAAGCGCAAGATTTCACTGGGAAATTGAGGTGCGAACGGCTCAAGGAGATAGGAGTGGACGGACCTGCACTCAGTCTCTTAAAATCTTTCCTCGATGGCCGTGCACAGAGGGTCAAGCTGGGTGACTTTCTTTCCCCAGCCAAGACTGTGCAGTGCGGGGTGCCTCAGAATTCGTCCCTGAGCCCCACGCTCTTTAACATTTATGTTACACCTCTTGCCAGGCTTGCAAGATCGTTTGGGCTGGAAGTTCTCTCCTATGCTGACGACACTCTGATTATGGTCTCCCTTTCTCAAACGGTTGAAACTACATCTCAAAACTTCAGGAATTGTATGGAATCGTTGCAAACTGGATGGTGAGGAACTCCCTTAAATTGAATGGGGATAAAACGGAGGTGTTGATTTTCGAAGGCAAGGAGGAGATCTGGTCAATGGATTGGTGGCCTTTTTCTTTAGGAACCTGTCCACTGCCCTCTCAATCTGCCCGGAACCTAGGTGTCATCTTTGATACCAAACTCTCCTTTCAAAAACAAGTCAGTAGAACGACCTCCACCTGCTGTGGTGTTCTTAGAACCTTGAGGAGATTACTTCATTATCTTTCCACCGATGCCCGTAAACTGGTTACGACGGCCCTAATCTCCTCAAGGTTAGACTATTGTAACTCACTGTACCTGGGAATTAACAAATCCCAGATACAGAGTTTGCAAACAGTTCAAAACGCAGCAGCTCGTTTTGTCACTGATGCCCCGAAACTCGCCTCAGCCACTCTTATTAGGAAGGCCCTTCACTGGCTTCCTATCCAGGCCAGAATAGAGTTCAAGGTCTTATGTCTCACCCATCGTGCCTTGCACGGGCTTGGCTCTGAAGACATTAAACCCTTGGTAACTCCGTATGTCCCCGGCAGGGCACTTCGGTCAGCCAATAAACACCTTTTGCTTGTCCCTAAAACCAGCAAAGACAGATGGGGCGACAGAGCCTTCAGCTCTTGTGCTCCTAAAATTTGGAACACCATTCCGGCTGAGATCAAGGAACTTACCTCCCACCCCCTCTTCCGAAAGGCCCTGAAGACCTGGCTCTTCAGGCAGGCCTACAACTGATCCTCCCTCCCATCTTTTACCACACAGCTCTTTTATTCTATCTCTAGCGCCTTGACGCCCTTGGGTAAAGTAGCGCTCTATAAATTCTGTCTCAACTCAACTCAACTCAACTCGATTTAGGAAACAGACCATTCTGCAAGCAGCATGATGATGTCCCTGGGCTGACTGACAGCAGACTTGTGGCACTGCCTTTTCACATAGCCTTGTTTGCATGTAAATGATGACTTGAGTCTCTCTTGCAGACCAACGTTCTGAACTATCATGGCAAAAGGCTCTCAGATAAGTTGGTCTTGGAAGGGTCTGATACCATTACACCAATTAGCCTCACAAGGTGGTTTTCTGACAGCATGCATGGTTCTTAAATAAATACATTTTTGCACCTAAAAGATCCATGACTAACCAGTGATTGCTTTGATGGCACACACTATGAATCTGTGTTGTCATGTCCACCCTGTGAGTCTTTGCAATCCCTCATTTGGGTTGGGCTAGGTTAGTGGAGGTATGTTTACAGGTGACTCGGTATCCTACACAGACTGGTCACTTTGCCAATCTCAGCTAGTTTTGTAAAGTTGTACCCTGTGTATCGACTTAGAATTAATACAGTACTGGGAAGAATGACCGCCTTCCTGTGGAGCTATGTGGAGCTCGGGAGGTTTGTATTATCTCCTACCTGAAGGATTTCATCAGTGCTGCTCAAATGCAGCCTCTGTATTTCTAAAATGGTCAGCACCATTTTTTGACCGGCAGGACTTCTTTGTGGTAAGTGGGAAACTGCGTTTTTCTTTTTAATGACCTGGCGCGTCTCCCTCAGGACTCGTGCCATCCATTTTGTTTCTTCCTGTGAGATGCTTATCCTCTTATTTGCATAATTATAACTATTTTTCACTGTGGCACTTCATTTGCTGCAGTTTTTCAACTGCTTTGATTGACAGGTCATTAGTTATTTCAAGCTACAAGCCAGTAACTTTTCTTGCCTTTTTTCCCCTTGCTAAGTGACATTCTCAAGGATTATTTTATATTCCTTTGAGTTTTTGATGCTTGATGCATGGAATACCTGTGAGGACGGGGGAGATATATTGTTATTACAGTTTTTTCATTAAGCTTCATCTCTCTTCACATAATGTGAACTTTGTTCTCTTTGCTGCCTTTGTATGGGGAGGACAGGGTCTGTTCATCGAGCTGTCCATATCTTTCCTCCTCGTCCTCCAACTGTTGCCCTCAATCCTTACTGTGTTCTTCTGGACAACGTGTTGGAGCCAGAGCAGGGTGTGGTATCTCTGTCCATAAGCACAGTGTCCTAAATATTCCAGTTCTTACTTCTAAACTTATGTCCAAGTTGATCTTTGGTGCTTTCATCTGGAAAATGGGTTAACAAATCTAACTTTGCCAGTTCTATCTATGGAGCTAATTTTTTAGGAAACATGGGCGTATAGCCCCTATATGGTGGAAACTAATCTGCGTCTACAAAATTTGGATGATAAGTGGTCCAATATGGAGAGTAAGCATTCCCAAATAGAGAGTAAGTGAACTCTTTTCCCTCAGCTGTAAGTCAAGGTCCATCCCTGCAACTTCACATCTCTCATCTCCATAAACAGATTGAAAGCCTTGAAAATTGCAACCAACGCAATAATTTGGGCATTTATGGTCTGGCAGAGGGACTTGAAGGTTAATCTCTTCTCTACTGTTTTCATTGTTTCTTACCAAGATTCTTGGTCTCCCTGGTCTCCCTGATACACCAATACTGAATGAATCATCGATTATGTCATAATTCCCAACATGTGGTTCCCACAAGCAAGCGAAGAGGTGTTATTTTGTACTTTTTGGAATACACGGATTTGCTGAAAGTTCTGCAAGCACTCAAAGTTAAAAGCAACATTTCATGGCAAGGATTTACTCTTTTCTTTTCTCAAGACTGTGCTAAGGCAACAGCGGATAGGATAAAGAGGTTTTTGGACATGAGACAAGTGCTGCACAGTGTCAATGTCAGATTTGGTCTCATGTATCCCTGTCTTTTTAAAGTTATTCATAAGAACAAGGCTAAGACATATGAAGATCTTTTTTATTGAAATGTTTTCTGGACAGTTGCTGAATGGAAGATATGGAGATTACTAGATATGTTGTTTGATTTGTGTTTTTTATTTGCAGTATATTTGTTGTGGTTTGTAATGTATATTGTTTGTTGTTAACCTTTGCATAATATGTTTTTTCTTTGGTTAGGTACTGCTTTTTTTTAAGTCCTTCATCTGATTCCTCGTCAATCTGGATGATGTCCATCCTCCCTCCAGTTCCATTCTGAGAGCTCCAGTTGGCTGTGTCTCTTCCTTATGTGGCTTCACCACCCTCGACTTGTGTGTCTGTTTTTTGGTATGTCAATTTGTTTATTTTGTGTATGGCTTTTGTCTTTTTCTTTCTTATTTGTTTTATTATTATTCCTTCTCCTAGCTCATATTCCTATCCTTAGATATTTCTTCATCATGCAATCTATTTTTTCATTTTTCTTTTCTACTTTATTTATTTTTTCCATCTTTTTTATTTTATTTTTGTTAACTTCCAGGATTACTACTACTTCTTTTTCTTTGATACCCTTTTCTATTTCATATATTATCTATCTTGATATGTTATTGCAAGCTTATAGTTATATTTAATCATATTTAGGTTGTTCTTATGGACTTATTGTTCTTATTACCGGTTTTATCATTTTAATTTCTTCACTGTATTGTAGATGGCTTTAAGATTTATTTCATGGAATGTTAATAGTTTAGGCTCCCCTATAAAATGCTAAAGGGTTCTAACCCATATTTCCAATTTCAGGGTGATGTTGTTTTATTGCAGAATATATATATAGCAGATAAAGAGTTGACTAAGCTTAAGCGACAATGGGCTGGTCATGTTTTTGCATCTCTAGGTTCAGGGAAACGCAATGTAGAAGCTATTTTATGTCATAAACGTCTTGATATTCAAGGTATTGCTCAAGACGTTGATGGTGAGAGTAGCTTAAGTTTCCTTATTTGTTGAAAAAATTCCCTTGACAAGTGTTAATATTTATGTACCTACTACTCCAGATAGATGCTTTTGGCCCTGGGTTTTGTCTAAATTGATGACTTATAATGGTGATTTTCTTCTAGTTGGTGGTGATTGTAACATGGTTTTTGATCCCATTAAAGATAGACGCTCTAAAACTAGATTTATACCTTAACAGGTGCACTTTCAGTTTCAATCTGCAATACATCAATGATCTCTTGTTATTTCTTGGAGATTATGCAACCTAACACTTAGGAGCAAATTTTCTTTCTCCCTGTCTGTTCATTTTTCCCAATCTCGATTAGATTATTTGTTTATCTCTAAGGCACTTGCTCAACATCCTATACATTTTGATATCGGCTCCTTATTAATTTCAGATCATGTGCTGGTCACCCTGGATTTAGATTTCCATCCACCTTATCAAGGCACTAGTAGATGGAGGTTAAACAATTCAGTTCATTCAGATCCTAATTTTACACAAGGTTTTGAACAATTTGTTAATACATTTTTTCTGGAAAATGAATCGCCTGATCTTTGCCCTCAACTTATTTAGAACAATTTGAAAATTCACGTATTAAACAATTAGAACATTCCTTTTATCTTACTAAGTCTAAGTCCGATCTCGATGAACTTTTTACTGCTAAATTTGAATTTAATAAAATCTCTACGGAATCGTAAATTCTTATCTAATCTAGTGCTAAGTATTATGTGGTCAGAATATGGGAGGGAAACATCTTACTAATTAAATTAAAATTAAAAAAGAACGTACTAAAATTGACTCTTGTAACTTCTTCCAATTGTCTTATCTATAAAAATGAGTGTATTCTTTAGAAACTCTTTACTCTCCGGAATCTCTTCTGATCACCAGGATCCTCTTCAGTGTTTATCTTCCATCACTCCACTTCAAACAAGAATATTGATTTTTCTTCTTTAGATGTGGATATTTAAATTTCAGATGTTTCTAATGCTATCTGCTCTATTGAATGATGTAGGGCTCCAGGCCCTGATGGTTTTACTATAGAATTGTATTCCTATTATTCCAAACTTCTTCTTCCCAAGGTACATCAACTTTTCTCTCCTTGGTTTCCTTACAAACATCTGGGGGGTTCTTTTCAGGATGCTTAAATGTGTCTCCTTCCCAAAGATAAAGATCATACCCTATGTAAAAATTATCGACCAATTTTTTGGAATCAATGTAGATTATAAGATAGTTGCGAAAATACTGGCTCTTCGACTGGATGTTTTACTGACTCACCCAATTGTAAGGGAGCAATGTGCTTCATTGAAGGTAGAAATTACTAGGTTATTTTTAATCTTTTTAGTTAGTCCAAGTCATACAAATCTCCTTTAGCGGCTGTATTTTTAGATTCAGAAAAGGTATTTGACAGATTTAATTGGTCTTTTATTCTCTCCACACTTTCCTGGTTTGGTTTTTGTTCTAAATGTATTAGTTATGTTTCTTTGTTATATTCTTCCCCCAAATCCTCTATTTTAGTAAATAGCCTTATGTCCCCATTTTTTCCCCTTTACAAGGGTGTTTGGCAAGGCTGTCCGCTTTCTCCTTTACTGTTTATCCTTGCCTTACAGCCTTTTTTAATAAAAATCAGTTCAAATCTACATATTGAAGGTTTTATTTACTGTGATACACAGTTAACACCTTCTATTTACGCTGATATTTTACTTTTTCCTTTTCATTCACAGACATCTTTACCAGCTTTTTTATTGGAGGTAGACGAATTTGCATCTGTTTCTGGTCAAAATGAAATGCAGATAAATGTGAAATTTTTCCTTTAAACAGTTTATTTTCATGCAGATTTTGCTTCTTTCTCTTTTCATTGGAATCCAGATCAAATTAAATATCTTGGATTGTGGTTTTCTGATTCCATTAAGAATAGGATATCTCTAAATTTGAAAGAATTGCAATCGGTATTGTTTTCTTCTCGTTGGAATCCTTTGTTTTTATCTTGGTGGGGTCACCTTATTAATATAACAATTATGTTAGTTACTATAATTATTTATATTTCCAATATCTCTGTAAATATTCCTCAATCACAATATAAAAATGTTTATTAAATTTGTTTAAATTTCTATGGAATAACAAAAAGCCTTGGATGTCTCTTCATAAACTCAAACAACCTAAGCATATGGGGGGTCATTTTTGGATTTCCATACATATCAATTAGCCGTTTAATCTTAAACAGTGTTCTTTTATGTTACAGGTAGAGGATCCTTTACTCTCTCTCTATAGACAGACCTTGAAACTTCCCTTTTTCATCCTTTCTCTCTTCTAGATTCTTTATCTTTTACCTCTAGACCTTTATTACTATCTCTTTTGATTTTTAAGAAATTTTATAAGGTACTTCATCCTATTTCTATTTCTTACAGAACTGACACAGATGAATGTTTTCAATAGTCAATTTGGCACAATACATCTATTAAAATAAATATTAAGGCAGTTTTTGGAAAGATTGGCATGCTAGAGGTCTCAAGTGGATTTATGAGCTTTTTCAAGATGGTGTTTGCATTCTGTTCCGGTGGCTCAATCCCGGTTCTGCCTTCCTTTTTCATATGAAGCCAAATACTTGTCCTTAATTTCTGTAGCTCAGTCATCATGCAATACATTTTTTGCTAATCACATGCCTTCTTTCCCACTACCTATTATGAATCAGATGTTATATACATTTCTGTCTGCATCTCACCTATTCAGGCATTTAACCATTTTTTCCGATACTAGGGACAAAACAGAGGTGGAACGTCCTTGGGTAATCGATCTGCAAACTACTTTTTCAATTTTAATTTGGAATAAAATCTGGAGCAAAATAAAGACGTCTTCTAGAGCAGCTAATGGCACTCAAACCATATTTTTTATTTATAATTGGCTGTTGTTTACTCATGCTCATTATGTAAAATAGATTGTACCGTCCCCTTTACATGCTGGTCCTGTTCCACTGGCCCTGCGGATTTCATATGTTATTTGAATGTCCTTTTATTTTTTATTTTTGGTTGCAAGTTTGTCAAAAGATTAACACTATTTTTTGTACACTTGTTCCGTTTTCTTTCATTAACCTTTTTTTGGGAAGTGTTTCTGAAGATTAGTCATCTCACTCCAAGGACTTTAGGGTAATAGATCTACTTCTTGCAGTTGCTTTCCAGCAGTTTACAAAATCTTGGAAAGATGCCTCTAAGGTGTTTTTTCAAGCATGGTGGTATGGAATCTCTTACAATCACAGACTTGATAGAGCATATGTTCATACTTGCAGGACGCACCTTTGTTTGCGCCACCTTTGTCTGCTAGAGAGCACGGAGGGAAGCCCAGGAAGCCGGATAACTACATCTCCCATTGTCCCTAGCGGCGCTCCACTTAACCAGTGCACCAGGAGGCGCTAAAAGGGGTCCAGGGCCCCCGCAGCGCGGGACGCGTGCGGGCAGGCCCGGGCCAAGGGTGAGCCCATCCGAGCCCGGAAGAGACTGAGCTGGGCCACCCCCCTTTCTTCAGCCCCTTCATAATTTGGTCAGCTTTCCTTTTGACTGTAAAACCATATTAGTAGTACTCTTGTGTGCTATTATCTTGAAAGTATGAGCAAGATCAAGCGTAAGTGGAGAGGGGTCCCAGGAGTTGTAGGCACGTTGGGCGCTTTTTTGTCATGGGCTGAGTCAATCTTAATTCATGAGATTGAACTGACCGAAAGGAGACTCTCTCTAGATCCACACACAGTCTCCACTGAAGCTATCTTACCTCCCCTTTTGCCCATAATGGATTCTGGCCTGTAATTGACCGTACAATCCCAGCGAGTCCTATTCCCCAAGAGCATCAGTTAAATGTGTCTTCTGTGGCAGCTAGTATTCCATCCTCACCACCCACACCACCTGTTAAGTTACTTACCCGCCATCAAAGGTCTATACAGGCCACAGGTGGGGAAGCCACCATTAAAAAATGAAACGCGCTTGGCTTGCCTAAAACCACGCACCAGGCCTGCAAAATGGCAAAACAGAAAGTGGTACCTTTGGGCAGTGAGGGTGGCCCCAAGGTTGTTTCCGCCCCAGGCATCTCGGGTATTGGAAATGTTACACCCAAGGTCACAGATACAGTCTTCTAGTAATCTTGAGGCGGATCTTCTAACAAAGTTCGAAGAAAAATGTATGGCCATGCTTGACCCGCTATTATCAAAGTTGTCTGGTATAGACAAGAGATTGGCCAAAATGAGCAGCATCTTTTTTCCACACCCCATTAAGCGAGTGAGGGTGTGTCAGAGAGATCCAACATATCTAGTCATGTAAGCATGACTGAAACTAGAATATTGACCCATTTGGATGGTTGCCCTCCCCATAGCAAAGAGATGGCCCCTATGGTAAACTCCCAGGGCACACATCTACCCACTAACAACGTACCACATAGAGGGGAAACAGTAGATCAAGCCCCAGTATTGTTACAAGGAGGGGCTGAGAGTATTAGTATGTCTCTTCATCTTCCACCTGAAGCCACACCATATACTGTCATACTATCGAATGTGCCTGTGCTCCCTCTAGTTTTTGACAAACATTGGTCTTCACTTAAGAATAAAGCTCTTCATTTGTTGAATTCTAGAACTGGGGTGAGTAATGCTCTATTTAGCGAATTCAAAATGGTTCGTAGAATTCCGTGGATTGGGAAATCTCCGAAAGCCCTTAGAGGAGACAGCGTGGTCCTAAGCTTTGGGTCCCTGTGCCTAGTCCAAACTATTTTAGATGGGGCAGGGTCCGGGCACCTAAGCAAGGACAATATTAGCAGTTTACCCTTAAGATTCTTCTATCGTAATTTCACAGCCCACACAAGAGGAAGGGCAAGTTTAAGGGACGTAGACCTGGTTCTAGGCCCCTATGACTATGTGGTTCTCACACACAACAGATTCGAAGTTTTTTCTCACTTGGAGGCTATAGATTGACTTGGACCGATTACTAGTAACAATACAGTTATTCCTCAGTTTGTTGAGTTGGGTGAGGGTGGTTGGGTAACAGGCTATAATAGCATAGGAGGTCCCTTATCAACTACTTTAACCGGTCAAAGCTGTGAGAGTCCCCTGGTTGCAAAAAGGCTGGGTAGGGCAGGGGAGTGAAGTCTGATACCTACTGGTATCCCCCCGTATGCAGGGGTTATTAGTTTAGCGGAAGCAACTAGTATATGCCATCCCCCGTGTAGCAGTTATAATTCCGGCCCTGTTGTAGGACTTAAATTAGCTTCTTGAAACATAACAGGGCTCACATCAAAAACTCCCTCAGTTGGCTAGTCCATCTTTATCGAGGGCCATGATATACTGATATTTCAAGAAACCTGGGCTATGGACCATGTAAATCGTCAGGGCTATTTAAATTTTTCATAGACAGATGAAGCGGGCCAGAGAGGAAGACCAAGGGGGTGGGGGGGCTCACAACTTAGGTTAGACAGTCTAATCACTATAAGGTGGAGGAGTTGCACATCGACAGTAGGGACATTCTAATAATTAGGATACAGCAGGTAAATGTACCCGACCTATTGCTTTTAATGTCTATGCTAGGGGCGTGCAAGGGGAAAAGCTTCCCCCACTGTTAATCTTTTCGATACATTTTTACCAGAACATAGAGGTGCTAGTACTTTGATAATAGCTGTAGATTTTAATTGTACTTTTGAACCCATGGGCCTCGACGATCTTAATCTCAATGTAGAGGAGGATGCCCAGTGGTCTATTCCACCTTAATCTTCCTCCAATTAAAAAATGGACAGGGGCTGCCCTGCAACTAAAGGTGTTTTGCATGGAACAGGGGGTTAGGGCTGCCAACGGGAGAACAGCTTCCGACAAGCAGGGCACACATACCTACAACATCGGGTTGCATAGCAGTCGTATTGATTTCATCCAAGTTTGGTCCACCTTAATAGATATGGTGGTCTGTGAACGTACAGAGAGCGACCACAACTCTCTAGTGCTTTCCTTGCATCCCGTAGGTATTCCCTTGGTGTTAGTCCAGCACCACAAATTGACCATGTGGAGACATTATTGACTAATGATGCCAGGAGAGTCAAATGGTCAAATGTGATTAAAAAAGAGGAGCACCTAGAACAAATGAGCAATTTGGTGGTTACTGCACTGGGTACGCTGCAGACATGTGCCACTCAAGAAGATATTAATTCAATAGTTGTACAGGTCCATGGGGAATTGTTTAACCAGCTTAAAGACTTAATTATTACTAAATCCAAAAAACTCTTGAAACACTCTGGATTAAAGGAGGCCGCCTGGTATGATCGTTCATGCCGTATGGCCTATAGAACCCCAGCTAGGGCTATCAGGTCAAAGAATAGGGATGACATACGAAGGGCAAGGGCAGAATACACGTTGGCCCAATATCGAGCTAACAGGGACTGGGATGAACAGCACTGGGGTGAGCTGCTTAAGGCATGCTCGGGGGGGAAGCATGACTAACTTCTGGCATTTGGTGAAATGGGGCAGTGGTGCACCTAGCAGGGTGACAGTGAATCATGTAGCTCCAGACCAGTGGGTATCACACTTTAAAGCCCAGTTTGTACTCTCTGAGGAGGCGCAAGAAACATTCGATTTGCCACCGCCCGCTTCCACTTTGTATTTTATCAAGACAGAGGTGGAAACCTCATTACTCTCAGTCCCAAGAGGCAAGCCCAGGGCCCGATTGCATCCCAGCGGATCTGTTCCTCCACAATATACCGAACTGGGCATCCTATATTCAGCTCCTGGTGAATGCCATAGCAATTGGAGCACATATGCCGGGTACATGGTCAGGAGCAGAAATTCTCCCTATATATAAGAAAGGGGATCGCTCTCAACCTGGCAACTATAGGCCGATAAGCCTCATTGATTGCATACAAAAAGTCTCTGCCAGGTTGGTTCTGAGACTAATCCAGTCCTGGATCGAGGAACACAACATCCTGTCCCCACTCCAGGCGGGTTTCCGCTCTTGTACCAGCACCAATGATATGGTGTTGAGGTTCATATTGATTTACTGGCGTAAGTAGTGTTAGGGGGGTACTATTTATGCAGCTTTTGTCGACCTTAAGTCAGCTTTTGATCTTGTACCCCTACTAAAATGTGGAGAACCTTTTTGAAATTAGGCATGCCACTAGAAATTCTGGCTTTCCTGGTTACGTTACACGTTGCCAATTATGCTCAGGTGCGTTGGGATGCGCAGGGGAGCGTTACTCAAAGGTTTCCTGTAGATAAGGGGGTTCGACAGGGCTGGGTTTTAGAACCAACTCTCTTCTCTTTATATATTAACGGGGTGGTACAGTATTTTCAGAATTACCCCACGGACACACCGACCTTAGCAGGGATGAAGATCCCACTGCTTATGTTTGCAGATGACATCCTTATACTCTCCAAGACACAAAAGGGCCTGCGGTGTGCCCTTGAGAGATTCAAGGAGTTCTGTCAGGACCATGATCTCTTAGTGAACGTAGACAAAACTAAATTTATGGTCCTACACAAACATAGGAATATTAAGGGTAGAGTCGAAGTGAAGGAAGGTATTCTGCAGCAGACACAGAATTTTACTTACTTGGGGATAACTATTGGCAGCAAACTTAGTTGGAAGCCACAGATAGATCTGCTCTCTGTCAAGCACGCCCAACTCTCAGGTGCCTTGTTGAAGGAGCAGCAATCTTCTTACACCAAACCAATTGCTCAAGCACTAAAAATATACTCCTCAAAAATTAGTGCTTCGATTCTGTACAGGCCAACTGTGGGGGTTTGCCAATTTAGACCCCTTAGTAAAAGCTCAAAACAAATTTCTGCGCTCATTAATTGGCCTTCCACTGTTCACCCCATTATTACCACTATTCTTAGATATGGGTTGCTACTCAATTGAGGATGTGGCACACTTTAGGCCTGTGGCTTACTGGAGAAGGCTCTGGGTCACCCTAGAGCTTTCCCACTATGCTCAGGCTCATCTGGAAGTTAGGGAGGCTGACGGTATGAACAAAATTCTGTGGCTAAGGCGATTAAAAGTCACCCTTTGCGGGATGGGGATGAGTAGATTATGGGTAAACCCCGTTGACAGTCCCTTTCCAGCAAAGAGGGATCTTTAAGCAGCATATTGGAATTTGCTAGTTATGAAGCGGTTTGCTGCCTTAACTAGTCCCTCATTATCCAGAGACTTCCTTGAGATAAAGCATGAACTGGAGTTGGAAGAGTATTGGGATTTTATCACCATCCCCAAAGATAGGAAACTCTACCACCAGTTTAGGGCGAGTTCTCTTCCCACCAATGTATTTACTAGCAAATGGCGTACCGCGACCAGCATTAAATGTTCATTTTGTCCCAACTATAACGAATCACTGGCACATATTTTGTTTGTTTGCCCAGCCTATAGAAATCCTAGGACCTGATGGTTGAAACCTCTATGTTCAAATTTGGGCACTAGGTCGAGTAGCGAAGCACTTAGGATTGTAAAAACATCTACCAAAGAGTCCATAGTGATCGCTGTCGCCAAGTACTTAGGCTGGGTGTCGGTGATTAATTTTAAAGACGGGAGCCTTAGCTAATTGCTTCATGCTCCCTACTTTTGGGGCAACATACTTTGCATTTTTCACATTGCTGTATTAGTTTAGAATGAACCTAAACTGGTCTGTATTCAGAATTATGGAAATGTGTTCATCTCTAGGTGGCAGTTTTGCCGGAGTTTATCTTAGTAGCTTTTAGCTATTTATTATATAACTATGAATTTTTATAATGAGGACTAACTATATTTATTGTATAAGTTTGTTTATATGTCCAAATATGTGTACATTTTTTTAATAAATTGTTCACCTCTATGTATTATGGTATTGTCTTTTGTGATTTTAAATCAACATAAATACTTTGTGACTGCATATGTTCATCCAGTTTAACTTCATATTAAAAGGGATATCCTATGGCTACCTATAAATAAATTCTCACGGACTGTGCTCGTAACCCACATGTGCATAATCCTCATATTGAAGAAGTGCCTTAACCCCCATGAATTGTTCTGATCCTAGGTGTCAGAAGGGTAGGGTGGGTAGGCTATGGGCACAAGCATTTTGAGGGAGATTGCGTGGTGGTAAGGATGTTAGGGTTGCCCAAACAATTTGCAACTAGAATCTGGGGATTGGTGGTGCAGGTATTGGGGTAGTAGATTTGACCTACTTTTATCCGAGATCTGTAGAAAACCAATATGGTATTAATTTGGGTGGGGGATGGAGACACAATTTTACCCTTCCCGAGAATCATTTCATCCCTTTGCCACATCACCCAGTTGCTTGGTCAGGGCCATACGGGAGGATGCCAGGATACTGAAATGATATTTTTTCTGGGGTGGCTCCCTTGCTCCCGTGCCCGGGACTTGCGTTAGAGCCCTATGTCCTAGGCCTAATCAACGCCAGTCCGCCACTTCCACCAGTTGTACACAGCCCACTAGTTCAGGACCTTAACCTGGTTGTCAGGACCCAACAAGGAGTAAGTGCACCTTGCTTATCCCCTGAGAGGGAGGGGGTATCCAGCCCTGAAGCCTGCAGGGAGCTAGCTGTGGCGGATCTAGACCTAAGGATTCTCAGCTGGAATTTTGCGGGTATTTTGAGGAAGCTGGCTCTACCAGACTGGAACACCCTTGTGGAAGGCTACTCGATTTGCCTCTTCCAAGAAACTTGGAGCAGGGAGTCTTGTCACAAGGTAGGTTACTCATCCTTTTTTGTACCAACAGTGTCCCCTCTTTCAGGGAAGGGCCACCCCTCAGGAGGCCTCCTTATATGGGTTGCTATTTCACTTGGCTGCCAAGTTACTCAACATGCGTCAAATTCCCCTGATCTACTGAGTATATCAATCAAGGGACCGCGGAGAGGGCTGATCCTGGACATCTTTAATATCTACGCCAGGGGCACGAAGGGAGGCTCGCATTCACCTATAGTATCTGGGTTGGAATCTTTGCTTAAGCTGTGTCCCAATAGTTCTCATGTCCTGGTCGCAGGGGACCTAAACTGCACGTTTGAGCCCCTTGGGTTGGAGGACACCTTGGGAACTGCCGACGAAGACATTAGGAGAGGGATACCAGTCCTAACTATACCTCTAATTAGAAGTTGGTCTCAAGTGGTGGTTCAAATTAACGCCTTAAATATGGAATTTGGCCTAAGGGCTGTTAATGGAAGGACGACGTCAGATCCTTCTGGAGCCCATTCTTATAACAGGGCTAACCACACGTCTAGGATAGACTATATTCTCCTTGACGTTAAACTTTGGAGCTTCTTGCAGGATATGGAGGTACTCCCTTCAGTTGAGAGTGATCACAATCTCCTCTCTCTTGCCCTCCGTCCCCTGTGGATCGGGAACCAGGGGGTGCATACGTCTCATCTAGCTTCTATCCCTCAGGAAGTATATCCTTCCAACTGTGGCAGACGTTTGAAATGGAGTAAGCTTATCATAGATGAAGAGAAAGTGCTGGCTATTGGGGCACTCTTAGATACAGCTCAGTCTAAATTAGACTCGTTGACTCCTCAGTCTGGGGAAGTCACAGTGCTTTTCTGTGACACAACCAAGGCCTTGAGTGACCTTTTCATTCTCCAAAGTAAGGCCTCTCGAACTGGCAAGAGCAAGAAGTCGTCCAAACCGCCGGGTTGGTATACTAAAAAATGTAGGGGGAAGAAAAACGCTCCGATAGGTGCTGTTAAAAGCAAATCTCAGGCTGCAATTAGACTGGCCAGGAAAGAGTACTCCCAGACCATTACCGCAGCAAAGAGAGAATGGGAGGACAGGTTCTGGGCGGATCTTATGGAAGCAAGTACGGCCAGGGATGCTAAAAGCTTCTGGAACCTTATAAGATCTAGGGATAGGCCAGATAGCACCCTGATGACGTGTAACATCCCTGCCCAGAACTGGCTGTACAGGGGACACTGAGGGTGTTCCCTTTACTCCTAGAGAGGTGGAAGGTGTAATTGAATCATTGGTGCCCCTAAAAGCAGCTGGGCCTGATGGGATACCAGGCGACTTGCTACAGGCAAACCCCAAGGAGTGGGGGAAGCTGGTTTCATCATCGCTCAATGCTATTAATAGCGGTGCGCCTGTACCTGAATCCTGGAAGGGGGCTGAGGTTGTCCCGATATTTAAAAAGGGGTGTCGGGATAACCCAGCCAACTACAGGCCAATAAGTCTCATCGACTCATCCCAAAAAGTGGCTGGGAAGGGTGCTCCAGTGGGTGGACGACAATAACATCTTGTCGGACTTCGAGGCTGGATTTCACTCTGGAACCGGAACTATCGAACAGGCCTTCAGACTTGCTCTCTTGTATTGGAAGGTGGTGGTGCTGGTGCTGGGCAAAGACAGTCTGTATTTGGCCTTTATAGACCATAAGACTGCCTTTGACCTGGTACCTAGGGAGGAGTTGTGGAAGTTCTTGTTGGAACTGGGGTTGCCTCCGTATATTCTATCCCTCCTCATGAGACTACATGCAGGCAATTTTGCGCAGGTGCGATGGGGCACGAATGGTGAATAAAACGGATAGGATTCCTGTGGGAAGGGGCATCCGCCAGGGATGTGTGCTAGCTCCCACTCTGTTCTCTCTTTATGTGAACGGAGTGGTTGAGCATTTGTTAAGAAATCCCTCGGATGCTCCTTCCCTGGCTGGCAAACGGATCCCAACACTGCTATTTGCAGATGACATCCTCCTTATTTCAAAGTCCCCCATAGGCCTTCAGAGTCTCCTGAATAGTTTTCAGGAGTATTGCTCATTGAGGGGATTGGTAATCAACACTGACAAAACTAAGTATTTGATTATGAATCCGCCCAAAAAACCTGGGCGACCTCCGGCTTTGAATTCTGTTCCATTGGAGAGTGTATCCGAGTTTGATTATTTGGGTATTCGCCTTAATGACTCACTTAGCTGGAACCCAAACATCCAAAAAATGCTCCTCAGTCATAAAAGGGTGGGTGGAGTATTACTTAAGGAACAACGCTCCTCCACAAGCAAACCTATAGCCCAAGTTGTGGAGATATACAAAGCCAGAGGGGTTAGTGCTGCCCTGTACGGGGCGGAGCTGTGGGGTACTTGCAACTTGGACGATTAGTAAAATCGGAGAGCAAATTCCTGAAAGATCTGATGGCCCTCCCGTTGAGTACTCCCACAGTACCCGTGTTATTGGATGTAGGTCGCATTTCGATTAAGGACCAAGTGCAATTCCGCCCCCTGCTTCTCGGTTGTGGCGGGTTCCCGAACTAGCCTCCTATGCAGAAGCGCTATCAGATGTTATGGCCATGGAAGGCTGGTCCAGGATTAAATGGTTGAGGGATGTTAAATGGCTATTAGTGGAGTTAGGGCTAGGTGATGTGTGAGCATTGAGAACTGCCCCACCTAAAGCCATGATTAAGAAATTGTATTGGAACTGGGTCTCCTCTAAACTATTCTCAGATCCATGTCATTGTAATTCCACTGTAGCCTTTGTGAGGATTAAAGATGTGGTGGCTTATGAACCTTACTTAGATATGATCTCCATCCCTTTCGACCGCGCCTTGTATTTTAAGTTTAGAGTGGGGACCCTACCAGTAGGTGAACTAGTCGCCCGATGGAAATCCTCTCACCAGTTTTCCCCCTTTTGTGCACGTTGTCCCACTAGAGTAGAGTCGGTACCCCACATTCTTTTCGAAAGTCCGGATTAATTTGCACCTAGGAGGCGCTGGCTTAAACCCTTATGTAGACTCTTAGGTACACGCCAGCACAAAGTAGTGTTACGTATTTTAATGTCTGACACATCCACTTTGATTGTTTGTGCTGTGTCAAAAAATTTTAAGTGCTCATGGTTGATTCGTACAAGAAGGCTGTCCTTGTTAATTTAATTCTTGTTTTAACTGTTTTAACATTCTCTTCCCTTTTTTCCCTTTTTGTGTAAATAGGAAGTGATAGCTATAAATGTTGTGTTTTGTACTTGTACAAGCTTTTATGATATTTTTATATCGAAATAAAGCCTATCAATCAATCAAACCTTATAGCTAAGTTTCCTTTGTTTGTGCCTTTATTTCTCTATGCATTATTCTGATAGTGTTATACAGTTATTTCTTTTCTCTATAAAGTGTATGTTTACATCTAATTCTCTTTTTTTCTTTTTCCCCACTTGATTTATTTTTCTGCTCCTCACTCCTTACATTTTATGTTTTTCTTGCTGGTGGTCATTTGCACAGTGACTATCTTTTGTATTTATTTCCAATGTTTTTGCACATTTACTGTTAATAAACTTTCTATTCAAACTTTTTTTTTAAAAAGAATTGATACAGCACTGGTAGACCTGGCATCTTTTGGTGTGGTTTTCCCTGTCGTTTTGCTTCTGACCTCCTATTTCTGACTGTATGCTGAACTTTGTTTTTGCTGGTTTTCAGACCCTGGCACTTTTGAACTCTTGACCAGTGCTAAAGTGCATGTACTCTGTATCTAAAAAGCAATGGCATTTGGTTTATCCAGGATTGGCACATTCGATTTACTAGTAAGTCCTCGGTACCTAGGGCCTGTAAATCAAATGCTACTAGTGGGTCTGCAGCAATGATTGTGCCTCCCTCATGAGTAGCACTTACAGCCTGTCTCAGGCCTTCCACTGCAGAGTCTATGGGCCAGATGCATCAAGCGAAATGCACTCGCAAAAGGGCCAGATTCTCAGAATCTGGCCCTTTGCGAGTGCAATTTTTGCATTTGGGATGCATCATCCCAAATGCAAAAATCGCAAATAGAGAATTCGCTAAATTGCGATTGTTTGCATTTAAGGAATCTCAAATTGAGATTCCTTAAATGCAATGCATGAAAGTATCAAAAATAGCGAATTCGCTAATAGGGCACGCAAATTACCACGAAGTACAACTTCATGGTAATTTGCAAAAACTTTGAAAAATGCACTTTTGTGCATTTTTCAAAGTTTCATGTTGCGCACACACATGCCCTAAGGGCATGTGTGTGCGCAACATATGTGCACAGATCACATTCAGGGGTGTAACAGGGTGTCCTTTGGACACCCCTGCACCCTTGAACTCGCAATCTCAATTTGCGAATCGCTAATTGCGATTCGCAAATTGAGATTGTCTTCCCATTCATTCCTATGGGCCTCTAGGCCCATAGGAATTAATGGGGAGGTATTCATTAATTGCGACTCGCAATTAAGGAATTCTAAGGAATCGCTATTTTTATAGTGATTGCTTGATGCATTCCATTTTGCTATTCCTTATTAGCGATTCCTTATTTTTCGCTAATAAGGAATCGCAAAATGGATGCTTGATGCATCTGGCCCTATGTTTTAAACTGCCATTTCAACCTGGCAAGTTCACGTACTTCTCAAGCCGAAACTTCCTTTTTATTACATGCAAGGCACTCCTAAGGTAGGCCCTACATAGCCCCTTGGGCAGAGTCCAATGTATTTAAAAAGCAGGACATATCCTTTTGACTTTTACATGTCCTGGCAATGAAAAACTGCTAAATTTGTTTTTCTCTACAGCAAGGCCTATCTCTCCCATAGGTTAGTATTAGAGCTGCCTTGTACACTTTAAAAGTGTATCTTCCAATTAGGAGCAGATAAAAAATGAGAGTTTGGTGTTTCTGTACTCAAAATTTAAAAACACATTTTAGTGAAGTTGATTTTTTAATTGCAAGTCTGAAAATGTGACTTTTAGAAAGTTGGCATTTTCTTACTTAACCATGCCTGCCCCTGGAATATATGTCTGGGTTGGATGACAGTTGGACTTTTTGAATTCACTCTAGATAGTCACGCACAAAGGGAGCTGATGTGTTCCCTGCATTACCTGATAAGTTGACACTTGCATCTGAATAGGATTGTGCCTGTCCCCGCACATAGACCTGTAGAGTGTCTGCAGCCAGGGCTAGGAAGGGCCAGATCTTGCACACTATAAAGACCTTTTTCTTAAGTCTCTCTACTTCAAGGTCTGAAATGGGTATAGGTCTTGGACCTCTGACACCATATAATCAGAACACTTCTGGGCTGAGGACATTCTGCCAAGAAGAAGAGCTGTTGTACTGCAGGAGTGACTGCCACTTTGCTGTTTGCTTTGCTGTGTTGGCCTGCTGTCAGCTGCTTCTTGCCTGGGAGTGACATGACTGGACTTTACTCTCTGCATCGTGCTTCCAAAGTTTCTCAAAGGGCTTGAGATGATCCTGCCTCCTGTTGGAAGTTTCAGAGCAATCGGAGACTTATCCTGCAGCAGCTGGCTCCTGTGCTGAAAGCCCTACTCTACCAAGTGGTGCCAAATCCAGTTCCTGAGCCCTTAGAAGTAGATCTGCTGTACTAAGCAAGAAGAAACCAGTACATCAACTTTGAGTTTGACTTCGGAGCTGGCGCTGCTCTTCGACACCCCGCTGCTGCCCTCATCGGACCGTGGTACCAGCTCAACTAACGACCGTGACTTGCAACGCAGGCCCATATGCCACTGCAGTGCATTCGATGTCTCACCACAGTGTGAGTCTTGAACACTGCACCGAAGTCTGTGACGCCTGACTCCGTCACAGTATCTGTGGCCCTGTGGTGCAACCGTGACACTGCAAAGTCGACATCCCTTGTGGCTTGACCCTCAACACTTCATCGACCCCGCACTGCTAGTTAGAACCAACACCTTGCCAACAACACTGCATCACCTCCCCTGTGCCTAGCAACGTCCCTGGGCATCCATGGCTCTACTAGACTGCAGAACCTCCAGAAACCGATGCCTCACTTACCTCAGTGATGCCTCATCTCTGTTGTTACTTTATTATAATCAGCTGTCGTTGGTGATGTATGTATTTTTAAGCCATCTGCAATTATTGTATGATTTCACTAAATCAAATATTTATTGGTTGATTGGCAAAAGACAGGTTGGCTTAAAGGTTGCACATACTATAAGCTGTGTGAGTACAAAAATCCATTAGATCAATGGCTTCATTATGAGGTTCCTGGTATTCCAGATTCAGACAGTAACAGAAGGCACAGTTGAGCCAGGATCACAAGATCCCTTGCAACTGTGCAGGTTAGTGGTATTTTACCTTGAGATTACACTTGCTAAAAGCCCTGCTGAAAGCAGGTGGAGTCTGGTGTCTATGTGCTAGATACCTAGGAAATTATAAAATTACTGGTGAAAGTGGCATCAGAATTACTGATCTCCACAGTGACTCCTCATTTCTAAGGGAACACTCAGTGACTCTGCCCGGGTTGTGTGGCATGAAAGGTTTAGTCTGTGCAGGAAACTTGATTTCATACGAGGGTTAAGTTAGCTTACTGGATGCAGTGTGCATATTGGCTGCTTATGCTCAGTGTCTCAAACGTGCAGGTTTTTCCAACACATATCTTGCCAAGTGTTTTGAAAACAAAGCAACCGGATACGTCCCTGGAGTTCACCTTTCCCTAGTTAATCAACTAAGCATAGAAACATTTCCTGGAATAACGGGGCACACTGACATTTACAAGTACATACATCAATAATGAGGATAGAAGCTTTTGTTAAGAATTTTGTAACACTAAAATGGTTCCACAGCGTAAAAGAACACACAGCAATAGGCCTCAGTCTTGAAGGGATACCGAATATCTGCTCCACATGGAAAAATAGCCACAACAACGGAGCTTGGAAGCAACCAGGGTTAACACGTATAAGTCTACCCATTGGATCAACAAGAATGATTGCCAAATGAATAGTTATAAAAGGCTGTAACATATGACGTATGGGAGACTTTGTAGCAGAGTAGCACATACTTAGGTGTGTGGCCCAAGCACTGCCCATTTCTCAGCCATGTACTGGATGTACATGCCAGTGAGAAGTCTCCAGCATCGCCTTCACAGGGACATAAGATGTCGTATTGGCACCTTCATGTTATTGACTGTTTAGTCCTTGCATTCATGTAGAGATCACCAATGCTTTATATTGCTGCTATAAACAGTGCTGCTACTAAATGGGGGTGGTGGGTGGAGGGATGAAATAAAATCCCTAGGCCGGCCCCCGTCTCTTGGTCCTTCTTCAGGTGCCGACTCCTAGAAGTAGGAAGCAGACAGGCTCCCAGGCTCCATTAGCCAATCACAACGCTGCTGTCACCTGGATTGGTATGAGCACCGTGGTTTGACGTTCAAACAGGGACTGGGAGCCTGGGCATGTTCTCCACACCGGCTGTGCAAAACAGTGGGGTGGAGAACATGCTAAGTGCGCATGACTGGTTGGCCCATCCAAGACGGCCGGCCAAACCATCATATGCACTTAGAGAGTGCCCACCACTCCAACCCCTGCTCGGGACAGCCCAGCCCTCCCCGCACCTAAACCAGCACAGAAAAATAAAATGATAATAAAATTGCATCATTATCATTTTATTTTGTCTTTTTGAATTACTCAGAGAGCAGTGGGGTGACACTCCTCCTTAGCTGAGGAGCTGCAGCTGGCTATAAAGTAAATGATCAAATGGTTTCACTTAGTATGAGTGTTTCTTATATATTACTCTAGCCTGTGACTGTTGAAATTCTGTGTTTAATCCTAAGAAAGTTCCCATGCCCAAACCAACCTGCTTTTCCCGGTACATCTTCTTGCTTTATGACGAACATTCCCTGATAACCTCGCCCAGGGTGTCTTTCAAAACTCAGAGCCTGTGTGTGGCATTTGGAAGTTCCACCACGGTTTATCCACTTGAAAACCAGTCTTGCTGGTTCTCAGTGCAGGTTCCTCTTGCTCTTAGCAGAGACATTTTGGATTGGAACAAAAAAAACGTAAAGGCCTCATACACACCAAGACCATGTATATGACACAGACTGTGGGTAACAAGGACCCCCTGATGAGGATAGATATCCTGGGACAGGGTAAACAATATGTGAGAAATAACAATCCCAGGCCTACACAAAGGAAATACACAATAGATTCAACAAACAAACTAGTTCAGTTAGAAAAATTATTATTTTTTAATTTGATAAAAAGGGATAAAAAGTAAGTGCATTAGTCACAGTTAATAAAAATAATGATACATATGTATTCACAAAACAGATTAAAAAGAGGTTAGATGGCATCCGGTCATACCTTACCTGGCATTGTATTGCAGCCTTCTATCCTTGTCTATTCCTCTGTTACACTTTTCTAGATATTTCTAAGTTAAGGCCTGTTGGACTTCGCCCTTTTGGCAGGATCATCCCTAAGCTTTTTGCCTTCCTCCTAGCCTTTTCTCTGACATGGTGTTGGTGATTGTAGGCCTCTGGGCACTTTAGCGCTGCTGTCCAGTGTAAAGTGTGTGTGTGCTCTCAGTATTACACCTGGGATGATTGGTCTACAACTGTTTGGCCTATTTAATTTACCTGTCAGTTCCTTGTAAAGTGGTATCTCATATACCCAGGGCTGGTAAATTAAATGCTTCTGGTGGGCTTGCAGCGCTGATTGCGCCACCCTCCAAAGTAGCCTTGCAAACATATCTCAGACCTCTGCCATCGCAGGGCCTGTGTGCGCAAGTGTCACTGCCGCTGTGACGTGGTACCTAAAGTGTGTGCCATGTCTTTGACCCTCCTTTTACTGCATGTCAGTCACCCCTAAGGTAGGCCCTAGCAAGCCCTATGGGCAGGTTGCATTGTAGGTAAAAGATAGGACATGTACCTTAAGTGTGTGACATGTCCCGGTAGTGACAAACAGCCATTTTGGTTTCTCAATACTGTGGGGCTGCCCTTCCATAGGAAAGCATTGGGGATTCCCTGATAAGCGTTTCAGTGGTAATTCCTGATATGAGAGGAGCAGCGTGGTCAAGTTTAGTATATTTGGAATGGTAATATCAAATGCTGCGCAATGGTATGCACATATTTATTATACCTATTTCAGAAATACCACTTTTAGAAGTTGGCATTTCTGTGTTTCATCTGTGTCTGCCTGCCTGATGTGAATTGCATGTCTGGCTTTTGAGTGACAGGGGCTGGGAGGTGTTTGTGGCTCCATGAGTGTCGTAATTTGACGATGGCCGAGTTAGCGCTTAGCTGTAGCTACACGTGTTCTGTTAAAGTTGGCCATACTTGGAAAACGCCATTTTGTGTGTATGGCGGCCATCTTAGATCATGAGCGGCCTCGTGGCCAGCATGGCCTTTAGTCCGTTGTCCGTACCACTGACCACTTCAGTTTGCCCAGCAACAGGCTATTTTTAGTAATGGTCAAGCCTGTACATGCGCAGTCCCCATTGACCAGTCACCCCTTAGGAATGTGCCGCAAAACTGACCAGTGGGTTTGAAACCCTCCAATGAGCTGGCAGTGTTCCAAAACATGACCATATATGTACATAATGTTCTGTAACTTTGTGCCGCCTGTCCTTTTTATTACCTGTAAAACGTATAAAAGAGGGGGTCACACCGATGTTCGGTGTGATACTTCTTGCATTACCGAAGGGTGCTGTAGGAATGTACCACCACCCCATGGGGTTTTAATAAACTTGTTCTTTGCATTTTTCAGTTTCCGTGCCAACAGTTCTTTCAGTGTAAGTGGGTTATCTTCGGAGCATGTAGGCCTTGGGAACCCAATACCACAAATTGGCGACTCTGGTGGGACTCATCAGCGACTCGGATGCCCGAAGGAGAGGTCGTGACGAAGGTCTGGATACTCGCCATGGACGCGCGCTGCCACTGAGTGACCCGAGTCTTGGCACCCACGGTGTTTTTTCCTTTCCTTCCGATCTGACCTTCCAGGTGGCGCCGGTCTCCGACTGAGTCCTCGATTGTCCGTGTTGCTGGATAAAGCGCCGTTTGGCTGATTCGATTACAAGACCTTGGCAGTGGGAAACTGGACCTTTGAGGCTTTGGGTAAGATTTGTGATCGGTAAGGTAGTCTGCGGACGCTTACTGAAGTTCTATGATTTGTGATCGGTAAGGTAGTCCTCGGACGCTTGCCGAAGTTCTATGATCTATGATTTTGATTTGAGTTAGCTAACATTTGTGAATTTGTGAATGTGTGATCTTTGAAAAAGTATATGTGTAGTGCACTTCACATAGGCAGGCATGTGGAGATGTTTCTCTAATTTTGTTTTTTTTCCCTTGAGCGGCACATTTGTGTGAAGTATTGTAAGTGCCATTTTATATGGTATCGCGCTTTCGTGATACTTTTCGAACATGCCTGTTTTAAGCACACTCCGAGGAATGTGCTGTTTTGGAAATGGTACCACAATTAGGTTAGCGGAATCACAGCCGGCTCCCCCAGAAGGAACACCGAATCGAGAAATGTACATTAAATTTGGCCTTCCCCCTATAATGTACAGTAAATTATGGAATAAGTATACAAAGTCTGATCCTGAATTGCAATGGCCTCTACATGGGTCGTTCGATTTGCGTAAAGTACAATTTGTGGAGCAATGTTTGTTTCAACGAAGGTCTAGACAAAACATGTTTGATTGTGTGCGAATGTGGGAGAAAGCGGTGCGTGAGCGAATGAAACGTGAAGTTGCCTTGGCGGACAAAGAGCAGCGCAAGGCTGCTCGGGATAAGGCTTTACAGCTTGAGGAAAAAGAGGAGCAGGAAAAGAAAGAAAGGGAGGAACGGGAACGTAAATTGCAAACGACGGGTCAATTCCCTATTCGTCGACCGCTTTATCCTGTCCTTAATAATGAAACTGATGATTTTTCTTTATTAGATCGATCACCGCCTCCGTACGTCTCGCCTACGGCTCCTCTTGCAGAATCGGACGATGAAGGACAGGATACGTCGGGAAAGAAAGGGGTATCCGCTCTCAGGTTTACTGCGGAGAGATCCGCACATTTACGTAGTTGGGCTCGCAGAGTGAACACGAAGTTTGCTTCTCAGTCTGAAATTATTTCTGAAAGGAGTACCTGGACAGACCAAGAGTTATTGTATTTTATGTCCACTTTGGCAGATGAAGTTGTTACCTCATTTCGTAAAATTTCAGATACGTTAGAACCTAAGGATGTGTCAGTTCATCGTGAGAATCTAGAAACAGGTGTATTTGTTCTTGCAGATGTCGATGCCTTTTACAAGCAACTGATCAAGCTGCGGGATGAGACTATCAGATTGCGGGACGAGCGGAAAAAGATTAAGGAGTCCGGGCTGGAATCCGACGGGCAGTCTAAGGAGTGTTCTCTCCGGGGTTCAGATAAGAGTTCTGCCATGCATGTTATGCCTATGCGTGAAGCTGCACCTTTGTATGTTCCACCCAAGGGGGAAGGTACAGATGATGATAAAAGGTCAAAAGATGCGAAGGGGTATTTTGTATATAATTGGGTGTATACGCCTTGGAATAGAGCGGATGTTATGGCGTTGAAAAATTCTCTACCTGATCTTCGTAAAAACCCGGCAGCATTCTATGAAGGGGTGGAGGGGGCTATTTCGTCTTGTGTGATGACTCTGGTTGATATAGATTTGTTTTTTGGGTCAATACTTCCGCCTGACATGTGGAGACAAATCCGTAAAAATAATGATGAGACAATACTAGGGGGTACATGGAAAGAGATTAATCAAGCTGACTTAGAGAGGAAACCGGCATGTAAGCCTTGCCAGCTGATTTTAGACCTTCCAACGGCTATTCTGGTAAAATTAAAAACGCTCGTACCTTCTAAAAAGATAGACTGGACCATGTTAGCTTCGTGTAAACAAAAGCCAGATGAAACAGTTTCAGACTTTTTTACACGTTTTGAAGAGGCGTTTCATGATTACAGTGGTCAATCTTTAACAGATGATACAGGTCGGCATTTGTTTGTAGATAAGTATGTGGCTAATCTCCTGCCGGAGATTGCCAAACGATTGAAGTTGAGTGAAAGTTCCTGGGCCACGGCGACCCCTGCGTCTTTGTCAACGATGGCTCAGTATTATGAGCGGCAGGAGTTGGAAGCTAAAGAAAGTGTTGATAAGAAAGCAAAAGAATTGAAAACAAAGGTGATGTTGGCACAGGTTCGTGGAACACAGGGTAGAGGGAACGATAGGGGTAGACGAGGTGGAGGAAACTCGTCGTATGGTCGTACGGATATTGCGGAGGATCAATGTGCTTATTGTAAGGAGTTTGGTCATTGGGCTGAGGATTGCCCGGTACTATGGGAACAACGTAGCCAGCGTGGTCGAGGAAGTGGTAGGTCGCGGGTGGTTATACGGGAGCGAGAGGTGGCGGAGGTGATCGTGGAAGGGTTGAGCAAGGGGGCCGTGGCCAGGATGAACGAAATACTTTTGATAGACGGAACCAATATCAGATTTCAGAGGGTGAGAATGTGGAGCACCAGGATTATGTGCATGCATAGGACTGCGTAGGATGGGGTGCAGAGCCAATTGAAGTGCCGGTAGATCAGGAAGGTCCATATGTAACAGCGGGCATTTTGGGTTCAACTGATCAATTCTTAGTAGACACCGGAGCTACTCGTAGCGCCTTGTCAAAGAAATTGGTTCCGAGGGCTCCCCTGTCTGGCGAAATGATAACATGTGTAGGGTTCGATGGCACACCCTCCCCTAGCCCTTTGTCCAAACCCCTTGCACTCTGTCTTGATAAATTTTTTAGTTTTGGCCAATTTTTGTTATCTCCCTATACCCCAGATAATATCTTGGGCCTTGATTTGCTTAAATATTTTCGAGCAACGATACGGTGCGCTCCTGAAGGAGTGCGGGTTATCCTGAATGACAATTACCCCGATCCGAATAGGTTCTATACCATATCAGATATTCCCGCTTTGGCCTCTCTCCCACACACGTTGTGGGCGACCTCAGACACGGATGTGGGGGAGATGCGCATTCCACCTATTCATATTACTGTTAAGGAGGGGGCCTCTTTACCACGGGTGCCACAGTATAAGATTTCGAAAGAAGGTGAAATTGCCCTGACTCACATTGTCCAAGATCTGATTGTGGCTGGGGTGGTGGAAGAGGTTTCTTATAATGTTTGTAACAGCCCTATTCTCCCGATTCTTAAAAGAGACACTGATGACAAAGTCTATCGCTTTATTATTGATTTGAGAGAGATCAACAAAATTGTCGTTCCCCAATACCCGGTGGTGTCTAATATTACGACCTTGCTTACGCTGGTACCACTAACGGCAACGACCTTTAGTGTAATTGATTTGGAAAACGCTTTCTTTTCTATCCCTGTCCATCCCGATAGCAGATATCTGTTTGGTTTCACGTTAAATAATAAATCATATAGATTTTGTCGTGTTCCCCAAGGTTACACTGAGAGCCCGAGCATCTACAGTCAGGCTTTGAAAAGACAGCTTGATTCCTTTCAGTTGCAATCAGGGGTTGTTCTGATCCAATATGTGGACGACCTTCTGCTTGCCGCAGATTCTTATACGCAATGTGAGGAGAGTACGATTGCGTTGCTTTCCTTTTTGGCACAGAATAATCACAAAGTTTCTAAGAAAAAGCTACAATATTGTAGACCCAAGGTGACCTACCTCGGTCATCTTTTGTCTAAGGAGGGGCGTGCATTGACATCAGATCGTATTCAGGCAATATTAGATACACCAGTCCCCCGCACACAGAGAGATGTACGCGCCTTCATAGGGTTAACGTCCTTTTGTAGGCAGTGGATCATGGGGTTTTCACACATTATCAAGCCTCTGTTAGCGTTACTGTCCAAAACGACACCAATGCCCCTTGAATGGACAGATGAATGTCAAAATACTTTTGATCAATTGAGGCAAGCCCTTTGCTCTGCACCCGTATTAGGTACACCAGATTATACGAAGATTTTTACATTGTATGTGCATGAGAAAGATGGGTGTGCATTGTCGGTGTTAGTGCAGACACACGGGGACAAGCAGAGGCCATGTGCATACTTCTCTGCCATTCTTGACCCTGTAGCACGAGGGTTGCCTGGGTGTTTCCGAGCAGTCGCAGCAACAGCAGTAGCGATACGACAGAGTGAGGGAATAGTGTTATCGCACAAATTGTTGGTGTTAGTTCCTCATGCAGTAGATGCCCTGCTAAACCAAACGAAGACCCAATATCTTACGAGTGCACGGTTAACAGGATATGAGCTTACCCTGTTGGCGCCACATATCACACTGAAAAGATGTGCTACTCTGAATCCTGCCACTTTATTGCCCTATCCGGTTGAGGAGGGTCAGGAAGAAAAACATCATGACTGTGTTTTCCTGACCGAGGAACAGACAAAGGGTCGTGTTGACCTACAGGATATGCCACTTCCAGATGTGGATGGGGAACTGTGGGTTGATGGATCATGTCTGAGGCTGCCAGATGGCACAACTTCCGCAGCCTATGCGATCACGACACTTAAGACAGTGGTGGAAACAGCTAGAATACCACAGAAATCGGCTCAAGCGGCGGAGCTGATAGCCCTGACAAGAGCCTGCGAATTGAGTGCTGGCCTATGTGTGAACATCTACACGGACAGCCGGTACGCCTTCGGAGTGGCACATGACTTCGGTCTTCTCTGGAGAGAGCGTGGGTTTTTAACTTCACATGGAGTACATATTATGCATGGAGAGTTGGTGCGTGATCTCCTCAACGCATTACTTTGTCCAAAGAAAGTAGCGATAATAAAATGTAGTGCTCATAAAAAGATCACTGACGAAGTAGGTCAGGGAAATGCCTTTGCGGATAGCATAGCGAGACAAACGGCTATGTCCCGAGCTGACTCCCCCATGTATGTGACCAAATCCCAAGCAGAGCGATGGAAGGATGCTAGAGCGGAAATATTAGACATTCAGAAATCAGCTACTGAATCAGAACTTGCGGCATGGGCAACTGATGGGGTACTAGACGATGAAGGGTGTTGGAGAAGCAAGGACATGGAGAAATGGAAATTGCCTGCAGCTTACTTGCAAGCGATGGTTCAAATGACACATGGGTTAGCACATGTGGGGGCTCTTGCAATAACTCGATTGTTAACACGGGTTTGGGAGCATCCCGAGATAGCTAATACAGCCAAGAGAGTAGTGCAGACCTGTCTGATATGTTTGCAGCACAATCCTGCTAAGGGGACCCATGCTCCGAAAGGAGGGTTCGTTCCACCTTCTGCACCATTCGAGGTACTCCAAATGGATTATATCCAGCTTGAGCGCTGCAATAACCTGAAGTATGTCCTAGTGGTGGTATGTGCTTTTAGCAAATGGGTTGAGGCCTTCCCCACGAAAGACAATACAGCATTAACAACGGCTAAGGTTTTGCTCAAGGAGTACTTCCCTCGATTTGGAATTTGCAAATTTCTGTGGAGCGACAATGGGCCTCATTTTGTCGGGAAAATTGTGGAATACGTGCTGAAGGGGTTAGGGATCCAGCAGAAGTTTCATGCTGTGTTCCACCCTCAGTCAGCAGGTCTTGTGGAGCGGTATAATGCTACGTTGAAACTAAAATTGGCTAAGATCGTGGCCTCCACGTCATTGAAATGGCCGGATGCTTTACCGCTGGCATTACTCTCTCTTAGATCAGTGCCCCACTCTCGAACAGGCCTCACACCCTATGAAGTGGTGTTTGGACGGCCTATGAATATCTGGGGGGTGCCCAAGCCGCGATTGATACATGATGTGCCTTGTATAATGATGAACGATTATTTGGCACGATTAACAAATGATTTGCTTTCTATTCATCAACAGGTTCGAGAAGCGCTCCCTGACAACTCTACTGGAGAGGGCCATGATCTTCGCCCTGGCGATCATGTAATGATCAGGTCGTTTGAGAGGACGAACAGCTTGGAACCGAGGTGGCGTGGCCCCGAGCAGGTCCTCCTGGCTACTCGAATGGCCAGACGAGTGACCAACAGGAAGCGGTGGATACACTCAACTCACTGCCGTCGTGTCTCTCCTGACCTGGTGAATCCTGCTGTGTTGACTGACTACAAAGAGATTCTGGATAAAGAAAAGAGCCCAGCGGTGACATCGGCCGAAGCTGAGGGAGCCTTCCTGGACCACACTGTCTCTGGACGAGAGCACTACAATCTACGGCCACGATAAGAAGATTCTTTTTTTTTTTTGGGTTGTTTTTGAAACTGGTTGGTTACCGCTCCAGGTTTGTGAAACGGAAACCGGGAATTCCAAGGGGGGGGGGATCAGTTCTGCCAAGTGTAGCGACACCCGTCTTGGCCCGGAGAAGAAAACAACGGCTACCTCGGAGCTCAGCACCGTATTTTTCTTTTTTTTTAGGTATAATACATACATATGTACATTTGAGAATTTGTGAACTTTATGAACTTTTTGAACATTTAAGACTTTTTGAACTACAATTGAACTATGGCGTCATCAGCATCACGGGATAAAAGAATACTTGGCGCCATCCTTTTTGTCCTAACGATTGTGGTAATAGCAGTAATAGCCTGGGTAGTTGAACTTGTGGTACCTGTACGTGAACATTTGCTGCCGACTACCCCGGCTCCATCTGAACATTTTCATTTCACCTTGCCTTACCATGAAGAACGGCACCGACAAACTTATCTGAACAATAGCTTCATTCAGATCTTGCATCATACACATAATATGACAAATACCTCAAATTGTTGGGTATGTGGGATGTTACCTGGGCACCAGAAGAAAGGGGGCACTCCACTCATTCCACTCCCGTTCTCACATAATGGATCCTGCAACGCCTGGTACACCCTGCTCTTCACTCTGAGATGGCCAACAAAAGGGGGGGTGCTTTTCCATTTAAATAAAGTGTGCTACCATGACCGAGATGGGTATCCGCAAGCTGAGGGTACTCGATTCGAATGGGAAGAATATCGGCCCGACAATGTCTCTGCCCCGCGTGTTTACAGCAATCAACGTAACATAAATGTCTCCAGCTCACATGTTATAAATGTCATTGCCACGAAAGCTGATTTATGTATACGTAATAAAGGCATGATTTCGGTTGGGAAAAGCGAATGTAATACCACAATAACGTTTGATAGCCCGAATGGCATATCGTTTGTAGCCTCACGAAATACGTATTTTATTTGCCGAACGAAGGGTTATCATCAGCTCCCTTTGGGATGGTTAGGTACTTGTTATGTATCTTTTGTACTGCCTCCTGTATTTATTGCCCCACCAATGTACCATAATGATTATATTTTGTACCACGATTTTATACTGAACCGTGTTAAACGTGCCGTTGTGTTAGATGACATAGACCAGACAGACACTGCTTTGCAACAGTATGTGGATTTTAATCTCGGACTGTTTTCGTTTGTTGGGGCTGCTCTGAATAGTCGGAAAATACGAAGACTGACTCGTGTAGTTGAGGCTGTAGCAAATGACACTGCTATTGCATTGGGGAACATTACTGAGGAACTGCAGATTTCTAGAATTGTTAGGTTACAGAACAGGATGGTTTTAGATGTAGTTCTAGCCGACCGTGGGGGGGCATGTAGAGTTATCGGAAGTAGCTGCTGTGTTTACGTACCGGACAACTCACCATATGTTTATGATGCAATTTCGAAACTACACTAGATAGCTGCAGAAATACATCCAGATAATGGTACTTGGACTCTTTCAGGGTGGTTCTGGTCAATGCTTACCACTTGGGGTTGGAAACTGTTAACGATTCTATGTATTCTTGTGGGGATACTGTTTTCTATATGTCTATGTATTCAATGTGGTCCAGCTTTGTGTTCTATGTGTCTATCGGCTTGTATACCATCAAGACGAGCTCTTGCTCATGACAAAATGATGCTTCATAAAGAAGTAGCCCAAATAATGTTGATCGATATCGAAGATGAACACCCAGATTATGTTCACTATGAGGTAGCTTCAGCTGAACGCTAAAAGGGTCGTCTGTCGTAATTTGACGATGGCCGAGTTAGCGCTTAGCTGTAGCTACACGTTTTCTGTTAAAGTTGGCCATACTTGGAAAACGCCATTTTGTGTGTATGGCGGCCATCTTAGATCATGAGCGGCCTCGTGGCCAGCATGGCCTTTAGTCCGTTGTCCGTACCACTGACCACTTCAGTTTGCCCAGCAACAGGCTATTTTTAGTAATGGTCAAGCCTGTACATGCGCAGTCCCCATTGACCAGTCACCCCTTAGGAATGTGCCGCAAAACTGACCAGTGGGTTTGAAACCCTCCAATGAGCTGGCAGTGTTCCAAAACATGACCGTATATGTACATAATGTTCTGTAACTTTGTGCCGCCTGTCCTTTTTATTACCTGTAAAACGTATAAAAGAGGGGGTCACACCGATGTTCGGTGTGATACTTCTTGCATTACCGAAGGGTGCTGTAGGAATGTACCACCACCCCATGGGGTTTTAATAAACTTGTTCTTTGCATTTTTCAGTTTCCGTGCCAACAGTTCTTTCAGTGTAAGTGGGTTATCTTCGGAGCATGTAGGCCTTGGGAACCCAATACCACATGAGGGGCAGGGTGAGTCAGCACTAGGCTAAATAGGCCATCTACATTTGGAGTAGTGGGAGGAGTAGTCCCCTGAAACTGACCCTGAATAGGATTGTGCCTGCCCTGTACAATGCTGTCTCCACCCCCTGTGGTGTGTCTGATCACCAAGCCCCAACCTGACAAAGGGGAAGAGGAGTCTGGTAGACAGAGTGCTCCAATTCCCCCCTGAACCAGTTTTTTTCTGGTTCCCCCAAGCCCTGTACTGCAGACAAAGGAGAATATGTATATAAATACTGGGGTTGTGCCTGTGACCCCATGAGTTGTGCTGTTCCTGGACTTGTTGGGGGCTTACTGCTGCTGGGGGCCCAGGAGGCGCCACCAAAGGGGCTTGCCTTCCTGCTGGAGGGGCCTGTTTGCTGGCCTCCCTGGGCCCAGCTATGACCCATGGACCCTGAGGGACCCTTGCACCCTTTGAGCGCTTTTCTTTTTATTTCCCAGGAGAGATGAGCGCGTGGGCTGCGCAGCGCTGAGCTGCCTGTCCCCATCTAGGGATTCCCCCGTGATGCTTCATGGAGCGGGTGCTCACCCTGCATTTTTTCACACCGATCGGGTGCCCACCCCACTTTTTGCTTTCATTTGATGGCGAGTGCCTGCCCAGCTTTATGCACCTTTGATTTTGCGGGTGCCCACCCCGCATTGCTGATGTATTAACGAGCGGGTGCCCACCACGCATTGCTGCTGAGAAAGGGAGCGTGGAAAACGGAAGTCAGGCACCCATGCCTGACTGTGGGCGGGGCCTTCTGATGTTTGCAAAAGCCTCGCAGGCTCCACTCCTGCCCCTTCCGCTCGCTGCAGTGAGAAGCAGAGGGGTCCCGTGAGCGCAGTTCCGCCGAGGCACATTGCCAGTGCCTGGGACCTGCGTCTGAACCCCGGTGAGTGGGGCTGTCAGTTGGCACATTGTCAGTGCCTGGTTGTGAGCGGACCCAACAGAGAGCGGGCTGCTCCAACGGAGGGGGCATTTTCTTTTTTATGCCGCCACGAGAGGAGTCCCAGTGCCTTAGTGGTGCCGCTCCAACGATTGGGGCATTTTGTTGTAGAGTCCCTAAGTGGGACAGGAGAAGCACCATGGTGCCCAGGCCATTTCCCACAGCTGCACCGCACCAGCATGGGCAGCTGCAACGTGCGGCACATTTGTTTACAGAGTCCCCGTGGGGACCCGTCCAGAGGGCACAGTGAGTGGCAGTGCCCAAATTTTTCTGCACATTAATTAGTGGCAGCTGCAACATTTAGGCCAGCGCAATTGCGCACTTTGGATTCTGCTGCAGGGGCAGCAGGCCCTGACATTTGGGACATAGAGCATTTGAGCCCTCTGAGAAAGCCAGTTGGCCAGGAGGTAAGTGAGGTTGGTAGGGCGCCAGGCCCTAATGTGATTTATGTGGTGCCATGATAAATGTGATTTTAGCGCCCTGATTTATTCCTCTGATGTTTATGTTTAGGAGGTTATTCCCTAATCTGAGGTTCTGCTTATGAGGTTATTGCATAATGTATTTATGCTGGTGAGGTTTATTGCATAATGTATTTATGCTTATGAGGTTATGGCATACTGTGTTTATGCTTGTGAGGTTATTGCATAATGTGTTTATGCTGGTGAGGATATTATTACCTAACATGTTTACATTTAATGAGGTTGTATTTTACACCTGATGTGATACTGATTGCATAATATGACTTATGTTGCAGGATATAATGCTGAGTACAGTATTTTGCCAGTAGTTACTGGTTGGGTTCTACATTTACTATTTGTGCTTTGTGATGTTTTTGACAGTGGTCCAATTGGCACTGTCATGTGTATATAATCCCCTGTAAATATTGGCTAGTGCCAGTTGGCACAGTGTATATTGTGTGATTACTATTCTAATGTGTTGTTGACAATACAAAGGTTATTTTTATATATAACCTTTTGTGGAGTTCTTTTTGTGGCATGTCTAGTGTGTTGCTGCTATGTGTGTGTTGCACAAACACTTTACACATCGCCTCTGGGATAAGCCTGACTGCTCGTGCCAAGCTACCAAGGGGGTGACAAAGGGTTATCTTCAACGTGTAGCTCCCTTGCTCTGACTAGAGTGGTGGTTTCTGCCTGGCTTAGGCGCAAGCACAAGCTAACCCAAAATCCCATTCCTAACAATGACCTACAAATCAATCATCCTTGATTTCCCACCAGCAAGTTAAGCCGGCTGTCTTCTCCCAGAAACACGTTTTCATAGATCACCAAAATTAATCACTATTCCTGAAAAAGGGAAATCCTACTCAAATGTGGTTTAACCACTGTCCATAATTTCAGAAGGAGTCTATTCAACACAAATCTATGCTTAATGGTTAATTACATGGCAACATGCGCAGTCAATCACTCTGGCATCATTTTGGGTGACTTTTTAATGCTTGCACCTGGTTACCATCAGATCCCATTCGATGGTATTCATATTTCCTAAATTAGTTGCAATTTGGAAATGCTATGTAAAAGCGGTTAGCAAATAACAAATAAGAAATCCTTATATGTGATTTCCTATTTTGCGATTTTCAAAATACGATTTCTACAAAGTAGAAATTGCAATTTGCAGTATCGTGAATGCATTTCGTACATAGGAAAATGGCATTTTGCATTTCTTAACGGCCCGAAATAGTGATTCGGACCGTTATGAAATGCAAAATCCATTTGTACATATGGGCCCTAATGTTTTGACCATTGTAAAAACTTAAAAATGCCCCATATAAAATGTTTGGCTGTAGAGTAGTAGCACTTTGGGCCTGACATGTCACCATGAAAATCCAAAGGACCTAGCCCTTCTGTTGTGGCTAGCCCCTCTGTGCGGTGTTCCTGGTAGCCCTCCCCCAGAGCTTAAGTACCCTTCCAGAGCATACACCTCAACCCTTAGGTTCTCTCTGCCTGAAGTTAATCCTTCAGAGAGGCTGCTGTAGGCAAAACAGAGTATCAGAGATACTCCGTTCCACTATTATGGCGCCACCACTTGGAGATTCAACTGGTCCTAACCTTAATATAGAACTCTATAGGCACTGCATACAACGCCCATAGTTTCTCCTTCCAAGACTGGAAGGCGCTGAAAAGTCTGCACAATACCTCAATCAGTGGTTCTAAACATCAAAGAGGTCACTTGCTATGCATTTTCTAACCCTTCCAGTTCATTGTGCACCGACATCATTGCTTTCGTCACCAGTTCATTAAAGTCCTTATGGTGCATCACCAGCTCCATCTCCTAATTTGCTTTCCAGACTTTGCATTTTGGTATTATGCAATGTTCTTACTGCTTCCACCTCAGTGACCAAGGATTCCCTTTTCTTCAGAAGGACCTCCAGCACAGAGACAGATTTCTTCAGGTTTACAGGCTTCCTATGTATTTGAGCTTATATAGCGCACAGCTACCCACAAAGGGGTTTCATCCAGGGCGCAGTCATTTGTCTTCTGGTGGCGGCCATCTTGCTTATCCCTACACCTTTGCCGACCTCCTCGGGAGCAGTAACGCGTGTGTGGGGGTCGAAACATTATTGCTTAATTTACCTCTGCACCTGGCAGCCATCATCACTGTAATCTTCCACGCGCTGCTCACATCAGATAGCAAGGTCTTTCTAATGGTCAGGTCTACAGTGCCTCTTCCCTTTTGGGGCACCTTCTGCACAGAAGCTGGCACCTTATGTGGTTTATTTTCACCAGGTTTACCCGCTCCACTTCAGGAAGCGCAGGATGGAGGAAGAATGAGGTACGAGGTGCAATCAAGACTGAGAAGACTTGGCAGTCAGCAGCCTTCTAAGTAAAAGTTTGAGCCCGGCACCTTTTTTTCTTCTTTCTTAAGAAATTGAGTGCTGAACGTGTGTTGCCAGGAGTATGCAGCGGTTTGTGAACTCTGCCCTCACAGCACCACCAAGGTGTGCTGGCTCTACATTGTCAGTTTCTTGAACAATTGAATGATTCAGAGAATTCAGCACAGGGCTATTAACTTTCTTTTTCACATATCGTTTTATCAGAGCTGCACCACCCGTTATACTACAGGTCTTAGATACTGCAGCGTTTCTTCAATCACAACTTCAGCGTTGAACCCATGGTTTTACTTTTCAGTCACTTTGAGCTCGAGTCATACTCTATTGCCCTCCTCACAGCTTAATGGTTGGTACAGGCCGTGCCATGCTTGGCTTGCAGGTGATAGGCTGATGGCAGCAATCATTCGTCCCTTGCTACAAGATTGCTCCAATGACAATGAAGCACCAGCATCACAGGCTTACCTTCCTTTCTTAAAACCTATGTTCATAAGAAGCCAAAATACTCCTGAAGGAAGTCAAAGATTTAAACTGAACTTATATTGTATTTTCCATAACACCAATCAGAACTATCCGCTGACTGGCATACAAGGCTTCGCTTAAGCCATTTAGACATTAGCAGGTCTAGAAAAAGTGCAAAAACGTTTTGGAGTATGAGCCAGTAAGCCAAAGACTTCCATAGATTTCATGGTGTTCATGACTACTAGACGCGCAGCATCAGTAAATTGCTAGACAGGCAGACGATCAGTGGTTCCTTTCAATGTCTCCAGAGTCACTCTCCATACTTTCCATTTTGCAGCACTTTTAATCTGATTGGCTGCTCTGCCTTGTGTTTTCGCACAGTACCACCCTAACGATTGAATCCCATTTTTCGGTATGGACGCCATTTATACCCACAAGAAAGTATCTTGACTTAAAAGAAAGTAATCATATAATTTTATGACTTCCTCTTCAAAAATTGAAGTTACTTCCTCTTAAAAAATATAAGCATACATTATTTAGAATTCCTAAAATGTATAAGAGGCTTTGTGCCTTGCCGTTAAAAACACAATCTCTGGGTTTACTTGGCTACTGAGCTGGTGAGTAAAGAGCCCAGATCATGCGAACAATGCCATCTTCCATAACCTGGTTTCTTCACAAAGCCAACCTCCGGTTCAAAAACTGCTGCTGTCACATGAGTGATCAGCTAAAGCCCAGAAAGGCATCTAATCACTTTTTTTTAAGTTAACAGTCTCCTGCGTTCATATTTGCATTATAACCAGTACTCTGGCGTGTGTGAATGTGTGCAAATTAGGAATCAATGTAGTGCTGTCTTTACTTAAACCTTCTGTCGTTTGTTTAGTCTGCTGTGTTTAAGGTGACCATACACAATGAATTTGAGTTCAAAGGAGTGTTGAGGGCAGGGTGGGATCGGAAACACAATTGGGCATGGTCACTCTCCCGAAATTGTATCACACATCCTTTATGGATCGCTGTTTGGTTAGTCTTGTTGGACTTATTTTTAAAGAAATGTTTTTGTTAAATTAAACAATTTTAAAGCCTATGGAGCTGGTAACATTGGTGAAAACTACAAGCACTGCAGTTTGGCCGGGTTTTCGAGGTGAAAATAAATCGCCATGGGCCACAACCAGAGGCGCAACTAGAGCCAAATTTCGGGTGGGCTAAGAAAAAATTTCGGGGGGGGCTGAACCTTTGATCAGTAGATAGAGTGGAGCTGCAGGGCCTCCAACAAGGGGTGAAACAACAGCAAGGCCTAATTAACATTGAAATGGCCTTTTAAAGACCTGTTAAACGTTCGGGTGGGGCTCTGTGTGTGCCCGGGATCTGTCTCATCCCGGGCTGCCACACACGACAGGGGGGGGGCTGAAGCCCGGTGAGTTCAATGGGTGTTGCGCGCCTGGCCACAACACCTGGTCTGGTTAGGGTTGCCACCTAGCCCTTTTTAGGTCTCGCTGAGCCAGCGCATGCGCTGCTCTCGAGACTTTTAGTAAGGGGGCTTCAGAAAATGCTACCATGAGCCTAGAGCTTGCGGTTACCTTCGCGGGCGCGCGCCTTACAGCGCCATCTGGCTTTCCACCCTTACACGCGAAGTGGCTTTCACTTTTGCCGCCGCACGTGCGCGCGTACCACTCGCGTTTTTTTTTTTCATTTCACAATGCATACTCTAACTTTTCTTTCAGGCCTGTTTTAATTAGCAGCTTGTTTGGTTTGACTCTTTACTCTAGTCGGTTACCTCTCTGTCAGTGGACTACCACTTTTTACAGTGACATGGGCTTTGTTAGAAACCTTTTTTCCTGTCTGCTATTCCTCTCATTTTTTAGCTATGGTCACTACCACTGTCTGCTAGACCCTCCTTTTGCGTTTGCTCCCTTCTTGCAGTTAACGTGTTACTGTTATTGCTGAAACCCTTCGCTGTTGGCTCACTCTCTGGTATTTAGTCACTCATTGTTATAAGTTCACTGTTTGTCATAGCTCTTTAACTCTCAGGGGCTCTTTTCCTCTCTGCAGAGCTTTTTCTTATGAAGGGTCATTTACTCTCCATGATCCCTTTCCTTTGCTAGAAGTACCCCTCTCTTTAGTGTGATGTTGACTGTTCGATGCAGCTGATCACTGGTCCAAATGTCCCTCTTATCGTTAATGTGAACTTAACTCCCCTTGGTTCTTTTTTCCATTAGACTACTTTAACTCTCCCTTCTCTCCGGCGAGTTCTTCAGTTGCATTGAGTCTCTACCCATAATCTTCTCCCAAATCTCGTGTTCCTTGCTACATACAAACATATATATCTCAGGGCCCATCGAGCCCGAGTCCTCATTTGGCTCTCTACCTTCCTGTGCGGGCTGTTTCCATGTTATTGGGCGGTTTCCTCCCTTAATTTATCTTTACTTGCCCCAGAGTCCTTTCTTATCAACTGTATTCAGCTCCCTACAATAAGCTCTTAACTCCTTTATACTTCCTTTCTTCAATTATTTCTGTGCCAGAGTCATGCCCGATTCTCACCTGTATTGAAATTACTAGGTCCCTGCGATCTTAATGTTTGATTAGAATGAAACGGACAGCAATGTACTACAAATTACCTGCAATTTAGGATTAGCTGAGGAAACGGCTTCTGATGCATGATGTGTTATAAAGTGTCGAACTAGAGTACTTGGCCATACTTACACTTTCAGAGTAAAAAGTGTCACTAACTCTAAAACATTAACTACATATGCAGAAAACCTAAGAAACTTCTCTGTTAAGTAAGTCACCCTAAGGACCACAAAATATACATATATCTACCAATTAATGGACCTAAAATGAGCTTTGGCTTCAACTTTCTTTATCATAGTATTATTGCATGTTTGAGTTATCCCCTTTCTCATAGCACCCCCATTGTTACGCCGCCACCCACATCTTACCACAGCATCCATACAATAACTGCACAACACAAAGTTATTTGGTAAAAAAGGAGCTGCAGGTTTATTTGTTACACAAATAATTACGTGGGTTATCTTACGGGCGATCCACCGGCCCAGCACCCCTCGCTGCTGGACACCTGAAGTTTAGCCAAATTCCACACCTTGGGCCATAGCCCGGTGTACTTGCTGGGAGGAGCCACTCATCCCGCCGGTAAACCTATCGTCCACCATTGCTCCTACCCTACTGGGACAAGGAAGAGTTACTCACACCTTCCCCAGCTGGGGCAGAGCGCTTTAAGGCAAGCCCCCGGTTGCTCAGGTTTACAACCGCCCTAAGGACTAACGGGGCGCCGTCGTACTCCAGGTTCCCTAGAAGGACCCCCTGGAGCTTCAATGACTTAGGAACGCGTGTGCTTTAGTAAGGGGCTCCAGGTTACGTTCCTGCACCTTACTGCTTTCGGGATCGCCCTGTAACAACTCCTGCAACAAGAGACAACATTGATTAATAGCTGCCCCCCCCACTTCACACCCTTACGCCGGGTGAGCTGTAGGGAGGGGAATTGTGTAAGGAATGAAGAAGGGAACAAAGGCATGGGCCTAGTGAGCCAATAGATAGCTCGTGGCTGTAGTGCTCTATCGTCGGGGAGCGTCAGCAAGAGAGGCCACGAAGGAGGAGGGGCAGCTACTTATACCTGCTGCCCCGCCCCCGGAAGGACGCTCCACGCGCCGCCCTAAGGGTCCTGATGCCCCGGCTGACCTCACAGGGTACTAAGGGGGGCTGCCCTCCTATGGGGTCCCTTGCAGGGACCACGGGCATCCTGCAGCAAACAAATACCAGTCATTTGTTTATATTTTGAGATCCTGAAGCGACCAGAAGCTGGTACTGCAAAATGTATTTTTTTAATTCAATGTAATTAACTAGATGTCTCATGGTTAGTTTGGACTGGTTCTCCTGCAGCACATTGCGATGCGAACGATGCAAAAAATGGGATCAAACATTTTTCGCAAGCAAAAGGAGTTTTACAGTAATGTGGATGCTAGCTAGCGCTGAACCGCTTTGAGTAGTGTGAGCCTCTTAAAAATGTATGTGACCACGGGAACAGCGCAAATAGCCCTATGATTCCTCGGTTACATCAAGTAACGTGACTTGACTTAGCTTTGCATGTGGTACCAGCACCTAATTGTGTGATATATTTCCACTTGCCGTAGGTGTACTTTGTGTGAAAATTATACACTTACACAATGTACCACTGGGCAATCATCTGCATAAACAGAACTGAACCCCAAGGTGCATCTTGAACACAAAATTCATTGAAGACACTGTTTGCTCTCTTTTCTCCATGGTGTACACCTAAATTGTATCTAGATTGCATTTTGCGTCACATTGTATGTGTTTCATGGTTAATGACTTCATCAGCACTCAACAGGTAGTAACTTCGAGTTAGCACAAATTTTGGATTGCACGCCTTTTTGTATATCTTTAACAATGTATTCATTTTTAACATGTCAATTTGGACTTCCTTTGCTTTAATGATCATTTAAGACTAGTTTAGACTGCTCTACAAGTCCCTTGAAGTGAATTCTTCTTGTATTTGCAGTTTTAGGTGTGCGTATCATAGGTGCAAAGAATACATTTTTTTGCTGGTTTTGTCAAGGTTCTACTGGCTTAGGCGCCAAACGTGCCAGTGGGGCACAAGGTATTTACAAGACCAGATAAACCAGCACCATGGGCATTGAGATATTTACTATGGGGGTGAAGGATTTAACAGGGCTGTTAAATTACCTCCTATTTAACACCTCATTATGAATGGCTCATTGCTTGGGCCTATATTTATTGCACCCAGTGAAGTCTGGGTCGTAAATAATTGGTTGCTGTAAATCACAGCCAAATATCATTTTACCCCCGACAATGAGTTATAACATACATATTTTTGGGCTTACCACACCAGACTCTCCAAGACCTTGTAATTATCGGGTATTTGGGTATGCTTTTATCAGGCCTGTCCTGCGGAAACACATCGGGGAAAACTTCAGGTAGGCCGTGTTAGCCTCCAAACGTTCCACGCCTTCTGTTAGATACAGGAGCAGCAGTAACTGTGGAATTATGAGGCCTTCTGGTAATGAGGGACTCGGAGTTTACATTCTAACAAGCATTGGCATAGCCAATAGGTCTCGCCTTTGCTTTGGGACCCTATAAATGTTTAGCCATGCAACAGTTGATGTTGTTGCACCAAGGATATTGTGATGGATAACTAAACACTTTTAAGGTCCCAGAAGCAAGACCTTTTGGCTGTGCCAAGGATTGTTTTACCAGTTGTCCGGTATTTTAATGTCCTGTCTGGCACGAAAATGTGTAATAAAGCTGCAGTAAAGAGCTGTGACTGATAGTTAAACTAGTCAAAGGCATAAAAGCCAAGTTAAAATGAATATGGATCTTTATACGAGTCCTCTTTAATAATTATGTCCGGGTCTTTATTTTTATTTAGTTATTTATAGATTGTTATATAGGGCTAGCTAGGCCAGAAGGTATCAGATCACCTCATATATAATGCAAGGGCTTTCTGTGCTTGGCGTCTGGGGAACATTAATGTGAGTCAGCAGGCTTACCAAGGTCCTGTGAGATAAACTCATTTTAGATTTAGACGGTCTAGCTTGCACTTTGATGCACGGAGGGATGGCTGCCCCCTGGGACAATACATGCTTGTTTCGCTATAAACAGGGGTCTTTGTCTAGATACTACTGGTTACCCATGCTTGCGCATTGGGAAATGAACTTTTGAGGCTGATGACTGGCGTTGGACTTTGTAGTGACTGACGACGCATCTAGACTTGAAAAAGTGCAGGTGGACAAAATACATGTTCGCTGCTTCTTGTTGGAAAATTATAGGTAAAGAATCAGCTATGAATTAAAAAGAAAGAATCTAACATCATCTACTACTAAATTGGTCTCGCTTATCAAGGATCGGAAAGATCCTACAGTGTGTGCGCTTCAGTGGCATTGTTTGTATATAATGTAAGATTGTTTGATTGAAGTACATTCATATATACAGACAAAGAAAATCATTAGGAAGTCAAAGTAGTTACAATATGAGGATATTAGAACAGCATAAGTTAATGGAGTGAATGACATAGTAGACAGCTGAAATGATCAATCGACCTCCGCAACGGGTCTAGTCAGATTGGGTGTGAGCTTTGGGAACACAACTCAGTTTGTCTGCGTATTAAAGTATTTGGTGAGCAGTAGGTTTTTAAGGTCCCACTTGAAGCAGGAAAAGGAGGGGCTGCAGCAGAGATCTCTAGGGAGTGAGCTCCAGATCCTGGTTGCCTTTCCAGAGAATGAGGGTGTCTGGGAGGGTTTCTTTTTCAGTTTGGGAGTTATGAGAGGGAGAAGTTGGAGCTTCTTCGAGTCTTGGCTCTTCCTGCTTTTTG